>NW_027590422.1:277500-280000 GCF_964213995.1 Mustelus asterias
GAGAGAGTGTGTGCGAGAGAGCGTGTGTGCGAGAGAGCGTGTGTGCGAGAGAGCGTGTGCGTGAGAGAGAGTCTGTCTGTGTGAGAGAGAGAGTGTGTGCGAGAGAAAGAGTGTGTGTGTGAGAGAGTGTGTGTGTGAGAGTGTATGTGTGAGAGAGTGAGTGTATGTGAGTGAGAGACTGTGTGCATGTGTGTGAGAGTGTGTCAGTGAGAGAGAATGCATGGGTGAGAGTGTGTGAGCGTGAAAGTGTGTGAGAGAATGTGTGTGAGAGAGAAAGTGTGTGTGAGAGAGTGAGTGTATGTGAGTGAGAGACTGTGTGCATGTGTGTGAGAGTGTGTCAGTGAGAGAGAATGCATGGGTGAGAGTGTGTGAGCGTGAAAGTGTGTGTGAGAGAATGTGTGTGTGAGAGAATGTGTGAGAGAGAAAGCGTGTGTGACAGAGAGAAAGAGCATGTGTGTGAGTGAGAGAGTGCGTAAGAGATAGTGTATGTGTGTGTGAGAGACAGAGAGAGCATGTGTGTGTGTGAGAGACAGAGAGAGCATGTGTGTGTGTGTGTGTGTGTGTCTGAGAGTGTGTAAGGAGAGCGTGTGTGTGACCTGATCTTCCTCTACAGTCTATCAGTAACTGAAACACGGGATTAGATGCAAAGTAAAGCTCCCTCGACACTGTTCCCATCAAACACTCCCAGGAAAGGTACAGGTACAGCACAGAGTTTGATACAGAGTAAAGCTCTCTCTACACTGTTCCCATCAAACACTCCCAGGACAGGTACAGCATGGGTTAGATACAGAGTAAAGCTCCCTCTGCACTATCCCCATCAAACACTCCAAAGACAGATACAACAGGGGGTTAGATATAGAGTAAAGCTCCCTCTGCACTGTCCCCAACAAACACTCCCAGGACAGATACAACACGGGGTTAGATCCAGAGTAAATCTCCCTCTACACTGTCCCCATCAAACAAACCAAGGACAGATACAACAGGGGGTTAGATATGGAGTAAAGCTCCCTCTACAATATCCCCATCAGACAAACCAAGGACAGGTACAGCACGGGGTTAGATACAGAGTAAAGCTCCCTCTTCACTGTCCCCATGAAACACTCCCATGACAGATACAGCAAGTGGTTAGATGTAGAGTAAAGCTCCCTCGACACTGTCCCCATCAAACACTCCTAGGACAGGTACAGCATGGGGTTAGATACAGAGTAAATCTACCTGAACACTGTCCCCATCAAACACTCCCGGAACAGACACAGCACAGGGTGAGATACAGATTAAATCTCCCTCGACACTGTCCCCATCAAACACTCCCAGGACAGTTACAGCACGGGGTTAGATACAGAGTAAATCTACCTCTACACTGTCCCCATCAAACACTCCCGGAACAGACACAGCACGGGGTGAGATACAGATTAAATCTCCCTCGACGCTGTCCCCATCAAACACTCCCAGGACAGGTACAGCACGGGGTTAGATACAGATTAAATCTCCCTCTACACTGTCCCCATCAAACTTGCCCAGCACAGGTACAGCACGGGATTAGATACAGAGTAAAGCTCCCTCGACACTGTCCCCATCAAACACTCCCACAACAGATACAGCAAGTGGTTAGATATAGAGTAAAGCTCCCACTTCACTGTCCTCATCAAACACTCCCAGGACATATACAGCACAGGGTTAGATACAGAGTAAAGCTCCCTCTACACTGTCCCCCATCAAACACTCCCAGGACATATACAGCACAGGGTTAGATACAGAGTAAAGCTCCCTCTACACTATCCCCATCAAACACTCCCAGGACAGGGACAGCACGGGTTTAGATACAGAGTAAAGCTCCCTCTACACTATCCCCATCAAACACTCCCAGGACAGGTACAGCACGGGTTTAGATACAGAGTGAAGCTCCCTATACACTGTCCCCATCATATAATCCAATGACAGACACAGCATGGTGCTAGATTAAAGGAAAAGCTGCCTCCACATTATGCACATCAAACACACCCAGGACAGGTACAGCACGGGGTTAGATACAGCTGAAATCTTCCTCTACATTTTGCCCATCATTGTGTGTGTGAGAGAATGTGTGTGTGAGAGAGAGAGTGTGTGTGAGAGAAAGAGAGTGTGTGTGTGAGAGAGAGTGTGTGTGTGAGAGAGAGTGTGTGTGTGAGAGAGAGTGTGTGTGTGAGAGAGAGTGTGTGTGTGAGAGAGAGTGTGTGTGTGTGTGTGAGAGAGAGTCTGTGTGTGAGAGAGAGTGTGTGTGTGAGAGAGAGTGTGTGAGAGAGAGACTGTGTGTGAGAGAGAGACTGTGTGTGAGAGAGAGTGTGTGTGTGTGTGTGTGAGAGAGAGAGTGTCTGTGTGTGAGAGAGAGCGAGTGTGTGTGTGAGAGAGTGTGTGTGTGTGTGAGAGAGTGTGTGAGAGACAGAGTGTGTGTGAGTGAGAGAGACCGTGTGTGTGAGGGAGAGAGAGTGTGTGTGAGAGAGAGGGCGTGTGTGAGAGAGTG
>NW_027590422.1:285000-358846 GCF_964213995.1 Mustelus asterias
CATTCTCTGTTACCTGCAGTGTCCTGGACATTGAGAGAAACTGACACTCAGACACATAAAACAACAACCTGCATTGATATAGCACCTTGAACAGAAACGTCCTCAGATGCTTCACAGGAGCCTGGAGTGAAAAATTAGAAGCCGAGTCACAGGCGAGTTTAGGGACAAAAGAATTGCCCCAAAGCTCTGGTCAAAAAGGGGTTGTTTTTAGGAAATGTCTGAATGGTGGAAAGGGAGGGATGAAGACAGAGAGTTTTGGGAAGGAATTCCAGAGTTGGAGCCACACAGTTGAACTGCAGACCCCAATGGTGAAAGGATTAAAATGGGGAATGGTCAGGGAGCCAGGATTAAAGGAAAACAGATATCAGAGGATGGTGGGACTGGGGGATACAGGGAGGGCTCATTTACAGAAGACAGGACCAAACTTTAACCACATCTCGTGGGAAGAAGTGCTTCCTAATTTAGCTTTGAAAGAAGTTTAGAAGTTTATTTATTTGTGTCACAAGTCGGCTTACATTAACACGGTAATGAAGTTACTGTGAAAATCCCCCAGTCGCCACACTCCGGCGCCTGTTCGGGTAACACTGAGGGAGAATTTAGCATGGCCAATGCACCCTAAACAGCACGTCTTTCAGACAGAGGGAGGAAACCGGAGCATCCGGAGGAAACCCACGCAGACACAGGGAGAACATGCGGACTCCGCACAGACAGGAATAAATGAATCTTTTTCTAAGTAACAGGCAGTGACGAGTGGGGTCCCGCAGGGGTCAGTTCTTGGGTCCCAGCTATTCAGTGATTTGGATGAGGGAACGAAAAGTAATATTCTCAAGTTTGCTGATGAGGCGAAACTTGGTGGGAATGTGAGTGATGAGGAGGATGTTAAGAGGCTTCGGGGTGATTTAGACAAGTTGAGTGAGTGGGGAAATACATGGCAGATGCAGAATAATGTGGATAAATGTGACGTTATCCACTTTGGACGGAGGAAGAGAATGGCAGAGTATTAGTTGAATGGTGATAGATTGGGAAATGTTGTACAAAGGGACCTGGGTATCTGAGAACACCAGTCACTGAAAGCAAGCATGCAGCTACAGCAAGCAGTTAGGAAGACCAATGGGATGTTGGCCTTCATTGCAAGAGGGTTCGAGTAGAAGAGCAAGGATGTCTTACTGCAGCTGGACAGAGCCTCGGTGAGACCACACCTGGAGTCTTGTGTACAGTGTTCCTCTCCTTATCTGAGGAAGGATGTACTTGCCACAGAGGGAGAGCAGTGAATGTTCACCAGACTGATTCCTGGGATGGCAGCATTGATGTCTGAGGGGAGATTGGGTCGGCTGGGCCTGTATTCACTGGAATGTAGAAGAGTGAGCGGGGATCGAATTGAAAGGTATAAAATTCTGACAGTGCTGGACAGGCTGGATACAGGGATATTGTTTCCTCCGGCTGGGGGTGTCTGGAACAAGGGGTCACAGTCTCAGGATACGGGGGAGGCCATTTGGGACTGAGATGAGGGGAAACCTCTTCACTCAGAGGGTGGTGAACCTGTGGAATTCTCTCCCACAGAAAGCTGTGGAGACCAAGTCACTGAATATATTTAAGAAGGAAATAGATAGATTTCTAGACTCTAAAGGTGTCGAGGTGTATGGGGAGACCGCTGGGGTATGGCATTGAGACAGAGGATCGGCCATGATAGTGTTGAATGGTGGGTCAGGCTCGAAGGGCTGAATGGCCTCCTCCTCCTCCTATTTTCTATGTTGATGTGACCGCCCCAAGTCTCTTTGGGCCTCCACTCTTTCCAGCTTTTCCCCATTCATAAAGCAATCTGTTCTATCCTTTTTCAAGTGGGTGACCACACAATTGTCTGCAATGAAATCCATCTTTCACTCTTTGAACCACTCAGTTAAGACATTTAACTTTCGGGCGGCACGGTGGCACAGTGGTTCGTACTGCTGCCTCACAGCGCCAGGGACTTGGGTTCAATTCCAGCCTCGGGTGACTGTGTGGAGTTTGCACATTCTCCCCGTGTCTGCGTGGGTTTCCTCTGGGTGCTCTGGTTACCTTCCACACTCGCAAGATATATAGGTTAGATGGATTAGCAATGGGGTTATGGGGATAGGGCTGGGCTGAGGGCCTGGGTAAGATACTCTGTCATCAAGTCTGTGCAGACTCAATGAGCTGAATGGCCTCTTATGCAGTGGAATACCTCTTTGCCATTTGAAGCTTCTGGTTTCCTCCCACACTCCAAAGATGTGCGGGTTCGGTTGATTGGCCGTGCTCAATTGCCCCTTAGTGTTAGGGGGATTCAGGCCCGGGAGGTCTTGTTGTCGGGGGCAGGCTTGATGGGCCAAAGGACCTCCTTCTGCACTTTAGGGATTCTATGATGAACAGCATGGTGGCTCTGTGGTTAGCACAGCGCCAGGGACCCAGGTTCAATTCCAGCCTCAGCTCGCTGTCAGTGTAGAGTTCTCCCAGTGTCTGCGTGGGTTTCCTCCGGGTGCTCCAGTTTCCTCCCACAGTCCAAACATGTGCGGGTCAGGTGGATTGGCCACGATAAATTGACCCTAGTGTCAGGGGATTAACAGGGTAAATATATGGGGTTACGGGAATCGGGCCTGGGTGGGATTGTGGTCAATGCAGACTCGATGGGCCGAATGGTCTGCCCTTTAGGGATTCTATGATTCTAGGATCTCAAATCATTGATAAATACGATGAAACTGAGACAGACACGGGGGCTTTGCAGCAGCAGAGACAGAATGGGAATCATTGCATCCTGCATGGAGTTTTATTACACAACCAATTTCAGAAAATTCACAACTCTAATTCACAACAGCAAAGTGTGGGATTGCAAACTTGGAATTATTAGCCCAGGACTAAAGTTTTAAAGCTAAACACTGACATTCGGAAACAAGAGATGGCCTCACATCTTCAATTCTGTGATTGTCCCCCATCTCCTGCTCTGAATATTACAATATCTCTGCCCCCTTCATGCGTCTGCAGACTTTGAAAGTTACTCAGACATCGGTGAAACTAGTCTTTATCTCGGGGCATTTCCTGCGAAATATGCGCCTTCTCCAAAGAGACACAATCTAATTGACGCTTTCTGATACAATCTGAATCTCCTTTCAAACAACCTCCCAACCCCACTGTTCAGGAATGTCACCTTTTGTCACATTCCCCAACACAATTGTTGACATTTTATCAGGTGGGAAAAGTAGATTCAACTGACAGATTCTGAGCCCCAGGTTGAATCTTTAAGATGTAAAAATGAACTGAAAGCCCAGGTCTCTCTGTTCCTGCATCCATTTTAACATTGACCCATTGATTTTAAATTGCTTCTCCTGTATAAAAATATAATCTATCGACCTCAGAGTTAAACATTAATAAGCGACTGAGCATCAACTGCGAATTATAGAAGGTAGTTCCAAACTAATATCACAGCTGGTGTGGCAAAGTGTTTCTGAATTCCACTCCTACAAGTCTAAAATCCTCAACATTGTTTGAAATCCAATGTCCCCACGTCCTGGACTCCCCAACCAGCAGGAAAAGTTGTTCTTTATCATTCCTCTCCATTCCCCTTATTATCTTGAAGTGTTTGATCCAATCATCCCGTAGCCTAAATTCCAGCATGACAGAGTAACACTTCAACTACACTTTTCAACAAACAATCCCAAAGCAAATACAGAACAGGGTTCATAGAATCCTGCAGTGCAGGAGGCCATTCGGCCCATCGAGTCTGCACTGACCACAATCCCACCCAGGCCCCATCCCTATAATCCCATACATTTAACTCAGCTAATCCTCCTGACACTAAGGGACAATTTAGCTTGGCCAATCCACCTAATCTGTACACCTGATAGAAGTCTGCCAGATTATGAGGGGGCATGGACAGAGTGGATAGTCAGAAGCGTTTTCCCAGGGTGGAAGAGTTATTACTCGGGGGCAGAGGTTTAAGGTGCGAGGGGCACGGTTTAAAGGAGATGTGGGAGGAAAGTTTTTTTACACAGAGGGTGCTGGGTGCCTGGAACTCGTTGCCGGGGGAGGGAGTGGAAACGGATACGATAGTGACTTTTCAAGGGCGTCTTGACAAAGACATGAATAAGATGGGAATGGAGGGATATGGTCCCCGGAAGGGTAGGGGGTTTTAGTTCAGTCAGGCAGCATGGTCGGTGCAGGATTGGAGAGCCGAAAGACCTGTTTCCGTGCTGTAATTTTCTTTGTTCTATCTTTGGAGTGTGGGATGAAACCGGAGCACCCGGAGGAAACCCACACAAACACGGGAAGGACGTTCAAACTCCAGTCAGAAAGTGAGCCAAGCTGGGAATCGAAGGCGGGTCCCTGACACTGTGAGGAAGCAGTGCTAACCCCAGCATCACTGTGCCACCCCCATATTGAAAACTTGGGTTCAAATTCAAGACAGCCGCAAATTCACTTTGAGAAAAGTTCCCTCTGCTGTTGAAAGGAATTTTTAATTGAGGATTTTTATTTCTGGGAAAACTGAACTCACATTGAACAGCATCCCAGTGTGGGATTTAAACTCTAGTTTGTTTCAGTCATGGGGAGAGAGATGGAGCGAGAGGGAGAGATACAGATACAGAGGCAGAGAGACACAGAAACAGGATGGGATTGTGCTGTACATGTTTCAGAGCTGACACTGAGACACACACGAGATGTACAATCGCAGACCAGAGTGAATCATTCTCTGTTACCTGCAGTGTCCTGGACATGGACAGAAGCTGACACTCAGACACACACAACAACAACTTGCATTTATATAGCACCTTGAACAGTATCATCCCAAGATGCTTCACAGGAGCCTTAATGTGAGAAATTTGACCCGAGTCACAGGAGAGTTTAGGGTCACATGTCCCAAAGGTTTGGCCAGATGGCTTTTACGAACTATTTTAATTGGAGGAAAAGGAGGTGTTAAAATGGAGAAAAGCAATCTGCTTCACTAATGTCCTTTATGGAAGGAAATCTGCCGTCCTTACCTGGTCGGGCCTACATGTGACTCCAGCCTCACAGCAATGTGGTTGACTCTTAGATGCTGATTGAAATGGCCTAGCAAGCCACTCAGTTCATGAGCAATTAGGGACGAGGAGTAAACGCTGGCAGAACCAGCCAGGCCCACATCCCATGGATGTATTTTAATAAAACGTTCAGGAAAGGAATTCCAGAGTTGGAGCCCACGCAGATGAAGACACAGCTCCCAATGGTGAAACAATTCAAATTGTGGATGGTCACGGAGCCAGAATGAAAGGAAAACAGATATGGGAGGATAGTGGGACTGGAGGAGGTGGATCACCAGCAAGAAACATTTCTCTCTCTCTGTGCTATCACTTTCCATTATACTCCTGACAAATTGGATCAAATTGTCCCTGACACTCCAAAATTCCTGGGAATACAGCCCTCGTTTGTGTCTCCATAGCTGCGTATCTGTCACATTTAAAATACTAACGTTACTTTAGTGAAGAGACAACTCTGTCAGAAATATCTCAGTGCTGCGTTCACACGAAATGGCCACTGGGAAGAAACGCCAAATGGCTGCCTGATATTTGTGGATATTTTTCACTGATTCCCAGAAAGGGAGAGATGGACAGAAGACACAGACACAGAGAGTGAGAAAAAGAGAGAGACACAGATTGATGGAGGTATAAAAGCTTTCCCTTTACCTGCACATGATTTAACTTGTTCCCAGTTGGTTTATGGTTTCTCTCCTCAACTTATTATCCAAAGTGCATCACTTCACATTTCTCAGTGTTGAAGATAACTGTCTGTCTGTTTCATTTCAATCTCCTCTGCACCCGCTCTCGAACACAAATAATTGTCTGGTAGAAAGTGAGAAGGAGCCTCGACAGAGAGGTTGGGAAGGATTGAATGGGGAGAGGCAGAAACCCTCAACACATTTCAAAACGACACTGATTTCCACTTGAATGAATAACTTCTCCACCCCAACACTATCCCGTCATTCTCGATAAGCCCATGCTGCCCGTGTTCTGTGATAAATTACACGCAAGTGAAAAGATGATTTTAAATAGTGGGGTTACATTTGCCACCCCCCAATCTGTAGGAACTGCTCCAGAGTCTATAGAATTTTGGAAGATGACCAGCAATGCATCCAATATTTCCAGCGCCGCTTCCTTTAATACTCTGGGATGTAGATTATCAGGCCCTGGGGCTTTGTCAGCCTTTAACCCCATTCATTCCCCCAGCACCATTTTCTTACTAATACTGATTTCCTTCAATTCAATTCCACACTCTCACTAAACGATTGGTTCCCTAACATTTCTGCCAGGTTATCTGTGCCTCTTTTGTGAAGACAGAACCAAAGTATATGTTCAATTCTTCTGCCATTTTTTTGCTCCCCATTATAATTTCCCCGGAGAGATGGAGAGAGGCAGAGTCACTGAGAGATAGGGATGAGATAGTAATGCAGAGAGTAACAGTGAGATATTCAGGTGGGCAAGCAGCTAATAGTGGGGTACAACAAGGATCACTCCAAAGCCACAGATATTGCCTCATGTTGCCGCTGTCGCCATTTACCTTAATTCAACATCCTCTGCTTTCCAACCATTCCCCCAATGTGCCGATTATCTCAAAGCCGATCCTCTCAGTCCCGGGACATCACTGCAGGAGTTCCTCAGGGTGAGTGTCCGAGGCCCCAACCATCTTCAGCTGCTCCATCACTGACCTTCCCTCCATAGGTGAGATGTTCGCTGATGATCGCACCATTCACAACTCCTCAGATTGTGAAATAGTCAATGCAGAAATACTGACAGATTCTGAGCCCCAGGTTGAATCTTTAAGATGTAAAAATGAACTGAAAGCCCAGGTCTCTCTGTTCCTGCATCCATTTTAACATTGACCCATTGATTTTAAATTGCTTCTCCTGTGTGTAAAATACCATCTATCAGCTTCAGGTTTGAACATTAATAAGCGACTGAGCATCAACTGCGAATTATAGAAGGTAGTTCCAAACTAATATCACAGCTGGTGTGGCAAAGTGTTCCTGAATTTCACTCCGAAAAGTCTAAAACCCTAAACATTGTCTAAAATCCAATGTCCCCCAAGTCCTGTCCCCATCAAACACTCCCAGGACAGATACAGCACAGGGTTAGGTACAGAGTAAAGCTCCCTCGACACTGTCCCCATTATACACTACCAGGACAAACACAGCACGGGGTTCGATACAGAGTAAAGGTCCCTCGACACTGTCTCCATCAAACACTCGCAGGAATGGGACAGCACGGGGTTAGATACAGAGCAAAGCTCGCTCTACACTGTCCCCATAAACCACTTCCAAGAGAGATATAGCACGGGGTTAGATACAGAGTAAAGCACCCTCTACACTGTCCCCCATCAAACACGCCCAGGACAGGTACAGCACGTGTATAGATACAGAGTGAGGCTCCCTCTACACTGTCCCCATCAAACACTCCCAGGACAGGTACAGCACGGGGTTAGATACAGAGTAAGGCTCCCTCTACACTGTCCCCCATCAAACACTCCCAGGACAGGTACAGCACGGGTTTAGATACAGAGTGAAGCTCCCTCGACACTATCCCCATCAAACACTCCCAGGACATGTACAGCACGGGTTTCGATACAGAGTGAAGCTCCCTCGACACTGTCCCCATCAAACACTCCCAGGACAGGGACAGCGCGGGGTGAGATTCAGAGTGAAGCTCCCTATACACTGTCCCCATCAAATAATCCAATGACAGATACAGCATGGTGCTAGATTAAAGGAAAAGCTGCCTCCACATTGTGCACATCAAACACACCCAAGACAGGTACAGCACGGGGTTAGATACAGCTCAAATCTTCCTCTACATTTTGCCCATCATTGTGTGTGTGTGTGTGTGATAGAGAGAGTGTGTGTGTGCGTGTGAGAGAATGTGTGTGTGAGAGAGAGAGAGTGTGTGTGTGAGAGAGAGTGTGTGTGAGAGATGTGTGTGTGTGACAGAGAGAGTGTGTGTGTGCGTGTGAGAGAATGTGTGTGTGTGTGAGAGAGAGTGTGTGTGTGTGAGAGAGAGTGTGTGTGTGTGTGTGAGAGAGTGTGTGTGAAAGAATGTGTGTGTGAGAGAGAGAGTGTGTGTGTGTGAGAGAGAGTGTGTGTACGAGAGAGAGAGTGTGTGAGAAAGTGTGTGTGTGTGAGACAGAGTGTGTGTGAGAGAGTGTTTGCGAGAGAGAGAGTGTGTGCGAGAGAGAGAGTGTGTGTGCGAGAGAGAGAGTGTGTGCGAGAGAGAGAGTGTGTGCGTGAGAGAGAGGGTGTGTTAGAGAGAGTGTGTGTGTGAGAAAGAGTGTGTGTGTGAGAGACAGAGTATGTGTGAGAGAGTGTGTGTGAGAGAGAGAGTGTGTGCGAGAGAGAGTGTGTGAGAGAGAGAGTGTGTGTGAGAGAGAGAGTGTGTGTGTGAGAGAGAGTGTGTGTGAGAGAGAGTGTGTGTGTGTGACAGAGAGAAAGAGCATGTGTGTGAGTGAGAGAGTGCGTAAGAGATAGTGTATGTGTGTGTGAGAGAAAGAGAGAGCGTGTGTGTGTGTGTGTGTGTGTCTGAGAGGGTGTAAGGAGAGCGAGAAAGTGTGTGTGAGAGAGTGAGTGTATGTGAGTGAGAGACTGTGTGCATGTGTGTGAGAGTGTGTCAGTGAGAGAGAATGCATTGTTGAGAGTGTGTGAGCGTGAAAGTGTGTGTGAGAGAATGTGTGTGTGAGAGAATGTGTGAGAGAGAAAGCGTGTGTGACAGAGAGAAAGAGCATGTGTGTGAGTGAGAGAGTGCGTAAGAGATAGTGTATGTGTGTGTGAGAGACAGAGAGAGCATGTGTGTGTGTGTGTGTGTGTGTCTGAGAGCGTGTGTGTGACCTGATCTTCCTCTACAGTCTATCAGTAACTGAAACACGGGATTAGATACAGAGTAAAGCTCCCTCTACACTGTCCCCATCAAACACTCCCAGGACAGGTACAGCACAGGGTTAGATACAGATTAAAGCTCACTGTACACTGTCCCCATCAAAACAGTCCCAGTACAGATACAGCACGGGGTTAGATATAGAGTAAAGCTCCCTCTGCACTGTCCCCATCAAACACTCCCAGGACAGACACAGCACAGAGTTTGATACAGAGTAAAGCTCCCTCGATACTGTCCCCATCAAACAAACCAAGGACAGATACAGCACGGGGTTAGATACAGAGTAAATCTCCCTCTGCACTGTCCCCAACAAACACTCCCAGGACAGATACAACACAGGGTTAGATACAGATTAAAGCTCACTGTACACTGTCCCCATCAAAACAGTCCCAGAACAGTTACAGCACGGGGTTAGATACAGAGTAAAGCTCCCTCTACACTGTCCCCATCAAATACTCCCAGGACAGGTACAGCACGGGGTTAGATCCAGAGTAAATCTCCCTCGATACTGTCCCCATCAAACACTCCCAGGGCAGGGACAGCATGGGTTAGATACAGAGTAAAGCTCCCTCTGCACTGTCCCCATCAAACAAACCAAGGACAGATACAGCACGGGGTTAGATATAGAGTAAAGCTCCCTCTGCACTGTCCCCAACAAACACTCCCAGGACAGATACAACACGGGGTTAGATCCAGAGTAAATCTCCCTCTGCACTGTTCCCATCAAATACTCCCAGGACAGGTACAGCACGGGTTTAGATACAGAGTAAAGCTCCCTCGATACTGTCCCCATCAAACACTCCCAGGGCAGGGACAGCATGGGTTAGATACAGAGTAAAGCTCCCTCTGCACTATCCCCATCAAACACTCCAAAGACAGATACAACAGGGGGTTAGATATAGAGTAAAGCTCCCTCTGCACTGTCCCCAACAAACACTCCCAGGACAGATACAACACGGGGTTAGATCCAGAGTAAATCTCCCTCTACACTGTCCCCATCAAACACTCCCAGGGCAGGGACAGCATGGGTTAGATACAGAGTAAAGCTCCCTCTACACTGTCCCCATCAAACAAACCAAGGACAGATACAACAGGGGGTTAGATATGGAGTAAAGCTCCCTCTACAATATCCCCATCAGACAAACCAAGGACAGGTACAGCACGGGGTGAGATACAGAGTAAAGCTCCCTCTTCACTGTCCCCATGAAACACTCCCATGACAGATACAGCAAGTGGTTAGATGTAGAGTAAAGCTCCCTCGACACTGTCCCCATCAAACACTCCTAGGACAGGTACAGCATGGGGTTAGATACAGAGTAAATCTACCTGAACACTGTCCCCATCAAACACTCCCGGAACAGACACAGCACGGGGTGAGATACAGATTAAATCTCCCTCGACACTGTCCCCATCAAACACTCCCAGGACAGGTACAGCACGGGGTTAGATACAGATTAAATCTCCCTCTACACTGTCCCCATCAAACTCGCCCAGCACAGGTACAGCACGGGATTAGATACAGAGTAAAGCTCCCTCGACACTGTCCCCATCAAACACTCCCACAACAGATACAGCAAGTGGTTAGATACAAAGTAAAGCTCCCACTTCACTGTCCTCATCTAACACTCCCAGGACATATACAGCACGGGGTTAGATACAGAGTAAAGCTCCCTCTACACTATCCCCATCAAACACTCCCAGGACAGGTACAGCACGGGTTTAGATACAGAGTGAAGCTCCCTATACACTGTCCCCATCATATAATCCAATGACAGACACAGCATGGTGCTAGATTAAAGGAAAAGCTGCCTCCACATTATGCACATCAAACACACCCAGGACAGGTACAGCACGGGGTTAGATACAGCTGAAATCTTCCTCTACATTTTGCCCATCATTGTGTGTGTGAGAGAATGTGTGTGTGAGAGAGAGAGTGTGTGTGAGAGAAAGAGAGTGTGTGTGTGAGAGAGAGTGTGTGTGTGAGAGAGAGTGTGTGTGTGAGAGAGAGTGTGTGTGTGAGAGAGAGTGTGTGTGTGAGAGAGAGTGTGTGTGTGAGAGAGAGTGTGTGTGTGAGAGAGAGAGTGTGTGTGAGAGAGAGAGGTGTGTGTGTGAGAGAGACTGTGTGTGAGAGAGAGTGTGTGTGTGTGTGTGAGAGAGAGAGTGTCTGTGTGTGAGAGAGAGCGAGTGTGTGTGTGAGAGAGTGTGTGTGTGTGTGAGAGAGTGTGTGAGAGACAGTGTGTGTGAGTGAGAGAGACCGTGTGTGTGAGGGAGAGAGAGTGTGTGTGAGAGAGAGGGCGTGTGTGAGAGAGTGTGTGTGTGTGAGAGAGTGTGTGTGTGTGAGAGAGTGTGTGCGAGAGAGAGTGTGTGCGAGAGAGCGTGTGCGTGAGAGAGAGTCTGTCTGTGTGAGAGAGAGACAGTGTGTGCGAGAGAAAGAGTGTGTGTGTGAGAGAGTGTGTGTGTGTGTGAGAGAGAGTGTATGTGTGAGAGAGTGAGTGTATGTGAGTGAGAGACTGTGTGCATGTGTGTGAGTGTGTCAGTGAGAGAGAATGCATGGGTGAGAGTGTGTGAGCGTGAAAGTGTGTGTGAGAGAATGTGTGTGTGAGAGAATGTGTGAGAGAGAAAGCGTGTGTGACAGAGAGAAAGAGCATGTGTGTGAGTGAGAGAGTGCGTAAGAGATAGTGTATGTGTGTGAGAGACAGAGAGAGCATGTGTGTGTGTGAGAGACAGAGAGAGCATGTGTGTGTGTGTGTGTGTGTCTGAGAGTGTGTAAGGAGAGCGTGTGTGTGACCTGATCTTCCTCTACAGTCTATCAGTAACTGAAACACGGGATTAGATGCAAAGTAAAGCTCCCTCGACACTGTTCCCATCAAACACTCCCAGGAAAGGTACAGGTACAGCACAGAGTTCGATACAGAGTAAAGCTCTCTCTACACTGTTCCCATCAAACACTCCCAGGACAGACACAGCACAGAGTTTGATACAGAGTAAAGCTCCCCCTACACTGTCCTCATCCAACACACCCAGGAGAGATACAGCACGGGGTTAGATACAGAGTAAAGCTCCCTCTACACTGTCCCCATCAAACACTCCCAGGACAGGTACAGCACAGGGTTAGATACAGATTAAAGCTCACTGTACACTGTCCCCATCAAAACAGTCCCAGTACAGATACAGCACGGGGTTAGATATAGAGTAAAGCTCCCTCTACACTGTCCCCATCAAACAAACCAAGGACAGATACAACACGGGGTTAGATCCAGAGTAAATCTCCCTCGATACTGTCCCCATCAAACACTCCCAGGGCAGGGACAGCATGGGTTAGATACAGAGTAAAGCTCCCTCTGCACTGTCCCCATCAAACAAACCAAGGACAGATACAGCACGGGGTTAGATATAGAGTAAATCTCCCTCTGCACTGTTCCCAACAAACACTCCCAGAACAGTTACAGCACGGGGTTAGATACAGAGTCAAGCTCCCTCTACACTGTCCCCATCAAATACTCCCAGGACAGATACAGCAAGTGGTTAGATGTAGAGTAAAGCTCCCTCGACACTGTCCCCATCAAACACTCCTAGGACAGGTACAGCATGGGGTTAGATACAGAGTAAATCTACCTGAACACTGTCCCCATCAAACACTCCCGGAACAGACACAGCACGGGGTGAGATACAGATTAAATCTCCCTCGACACTGTCCCCATCAAACACTCCCAGGACAGTTACAGCACGGGGTTAGATACAGAGTAAATCTACCTCTACACTGTCCCCATCAAACACTCCCGGAACAGACACAGCACGGGGTGAGATACAGATTAAATCTCCCTCGACGCTGTCCCCATCAAACACTCCCAGGACAGGTACAGCACGGGGTTAGATACAGATTAAATCTCCCTCTACACTGTCCCCATCAAACTCGCCCAGCACAGGTACAGCACGGGATTAGATACAGAGTAAAGCTCCCTCGACACTGTCCCCATCAAACACTCCCACGACAGATACAGCAAGTGGTTAGATACAGAGTCAAGCTCCCACTTCACTGTCCTCATCAAACACTCCCAGGACATATACAGCACAGGGTTAGATACAGAGTAAAGCTCCCTCTACACTATCCCCATCAAACACTCCCAGGACAGGTACAGCACGGGGTTAGATACAGAGTGAAGCTCCCTATACACTGTCCCCATCATATAATCCAATGACAGACACAGCATGGTGCTAGATTAAAGGAAAAGCTGCCTCCACATTATGCACATTAAACACACCCAGGACAGGTACAGCACGGGGTTAGATACAGCTCAAATCTTCCTCTACATTTTGCCCATCATTGTGTGTGTGAGAGAATGTGTGTGTGAGAGAGAGAGTGTGTGTGAGAGAAAGAGAGTGTGTGTGTGAGAGAATGTGTGTGTGAGAGAGAGAGTGTGTGTGAGAGAAAGAGAGTGTGTGTGTGAGAGAGAGTGTGTGTGTGAGAGAGAGTGTGTGTGTGAGAGAGAGAGTGTGTGTGAGAGAGAGAGGTGTGTGTGTGAGAGAGACTGTGTGTGAGAGAGAGTGTGTGTGTGTGTGTGAGAGAGAGAGTGTCTGTGTGTGAGAGAGAGCGAGTGTGTGTGTGAGAGAGTGTGTGTGTGTGTGAGAGAGTGTGTGAGAGACAGTGTGTGTGAGTGAGAGAGACCGTGTGTGTGAGGGAGAGAGTGTGTGTGAGAGAGAGGGCGTGTGTGAGAGAGTGTGTGTGTGTGAGAGAGTGTGTGTGTGTGTGTGTGAGAGGGTGTGTGCGAGAGAGAGTGTGTGCGAGAGAGCGTGTGCGTGAGAGAGAGTCTGTCTGTGTGAGAGAGAGACAGTGTGTGCGAGAGAAAGAGTGTGTGTGTGAGAGAGTGTGTGTGTGTGTGTGAGAGAGTGTGTGTGTGTGTGTGAGAGAGTGTGTGTGTGTGAGAGTGTGTGTGTGTGAGAGTGTGTGTGTGAGAGTGTGTGTGTGAGAGAGTGTGTGTGTGTGTGAGAGTGTGTGTGTGAGTGAGAGTATATGTTTGAGAGAGAGTGTATGTGTGAGAGAGTGAGTGTATGTGAGTGAGAGACTGTGTGCATGTGTGTGAGAGTGTGTCAGTGAGAGAGAATGCATGGGTGAGAGTGTGTGAGCGTGAAAGTGTGTGTGAGAGAATGTGTGTGAGAGAGAAAGTGTGTGTGTGAGAGAAAGTGTGTGTGACAGAGAGAAAGAGCATGTGTGTGAGTGAGAGAGTGCGTAAGAGATAGTGTATGTGTGTGTGAGAGACAGAGAGAGCATGTGTGTGTGTGTGTGTGTGTCTGAGAGTGTGTAAGGAGAGCGTGTGTGTGACCTGATCTTCCTCTACAGTCTATCAGTAACTGAAACACGGGATTAGATGCAAAGTAAAGCTCCCTCGACACTGTTCCCATCAAACACTCCCAGGAAAGGTACAGGTACAGCACAGAGTTCGATACAGAGTAAAGCTCTCTCTACACTGTTCCCATCAAACACTCCCAGGACAGACACAGCACAGAGTTTGATACAGAGTAAAGCTCCCCCTACACTGTCCTCATCCAACACACCCAGGAGAGATACAGCACGGGGTTAGATACAGAGTAAAGCTCCCTCTACACTGTCCCCATCAAACACTCCCAGGACAGGTACAGCACAGGGTTAGATACAGATTAAAGCTCACTGTACACTGTCCCCATCAAAACAGTCCCAGTACAGATACAGCACGGGGTTAGATATAGAGTAAAGCTCCCTCTACACTGTCCCCATCAAACAAACCAAGGACAGATACAACACGGGGTTAGATCCAGAGTAAATCTCCCTCGATACTGTCCCCATCAAACACTCCCAGGGCAGGGACAGCATGGGTTAGATACAGAGTAAAGCTCCCTCTGCACTGTCCCCATCAAACAAACCAAGGACAGATACAGCACGGGGTTAGATATAGAGTAAATCTCCCTCTGCACTGTTCCCAACAAACACTCCCAGAACAGTTACAGCACGGGGTTAGATACAGAGTCAAGCTCCCTCTACACTGTCCCCATCAAATACTCCCAGGACAGATACAGCAAGTGGTTAGATGTAGAGTAAAGCTCCCTCGACACTGTCCCCATCAAACACTCCTAGGACAGGTACAGCATGGGGTTAGATACAGAGTAAATCTACCTGAACACTGTCCCCATCAAACACTCCCGGAACAGACACAGCACGGGGTGAGATACAGATTAAATCTCCCTCGACACTGTCCCCATCAAACACTCCCAGGACAGTTACAGCACGGGGTTAGATACAGAGTAAATCTACCTCTACACTGTCCCCATCAAACACTCCCGGAACAGACACAGCACGGGGTGAGATACAGATTAAATCTCCCTCGACGCTGTCCCCATCAAACACTCCCAGGACAGGTACAGCACGGGGTTAGATACAGATTAAATCTCCCTCTACACTGTCCCCATCAAACTCGCCCAGCACAGGTACAGCACGGGATTAGATACAGAGTAAAGCTCCCTCGACACTGTCCCCATCAAACACTCCCACGACAGATACAGCAAGTGGTTAGATACAGAGTCAAGCTCCCACTTCACTGTCCTCATCAAACACTCCCAGGACATATACAGCACAGGGTTAGATACAGAGTAAAGCTCCCTCTACACTATCCCCATCAAACACTCCCAGGACAGGTACAGCACGGGGTTAGATACAGAGTGAAGCTCCCTATACACTGTCCCCATCATATAATCCAATGACAGACACAGCATGGTGCTAGATTAAAGGAAAAGCTGCCTCCACATTATGCACATTAAACACACCCAGGACAGGTACAGCACGGGGTTAGATACAGCTCAAATCTTCCTCTACATTTTGCCCATCATTGTGTGTGTGAGAGAATGTGTGTGTGAGAGAGAGAGTGTGTGTGAGAGAAAGAGAGTGTGTGTGTGAGAGAATGTGTGTGTGAGAGAGAGAGTGTGTGTGAGAGAAAGAGAGTGTGTGTGTGAGAGAGAGTGTGTGTGTGAGAGAGAGTGTGTGTGTGAGAGAGAGAGTGTGTGTGAGAGAGAGAGGTGTGTGTGTGAGAGAGACTGTGTGTGAGAGAGAGTGTGTGTGTGTGAGAGAGAGAGTGTCTGTGTGTGAGAGAGAGCGAGTGTGTGTGTGAGAGAGTGTGTGTGTGTGTGAGAGAGTGTGTGAGAGACAGTGTGTGTGAGTGAGAGAGACCGTGTGTGTGAGGGAGAGAGAGTGTGTGTGAGAGAGAGGGCGTGTGTGAGAGAGTGTGTGTGTGTGAGAGAGTGTGTGTGTGTGTGTGTGAGAGGGTGTGTGCGAGAGAGAGTGTGTGCGAGAGAGCGTGTGCGTGAGAGAGAGTCTGTCTGTGTGAGAGAGAGACAGTGTGTGCGAGAGAAAGAGTGTGTGTGTGAGAGAGTGTGTGTGTGTGTGTGAGAGAGTGTGTGTGTGTGTGTGAGAGAGTGTGTGTGTGTGAGAGTGTGTGTGTGTGAGAGTGTGTGTGTGAGAGTGTGTGTGTGAGAGAGTGTGTGTGTGTGTGAGAGTGTGTGTGTGAGTGAGAGTATATGTTTGAGAGAGAGTGTATGTGTGAGAGAGTGAGTGTATGTGAGTGAGAGACTGTGTGCATGTGTGTGAGAGTGTGTCAGTGAGAGAGAATGCATGGGTGAGAGTGTGTGAGCGTGAAAGTGTGTGTGAGAGAATGTGTGTGAGAGAGAAAGTGTGTGTGTGAGAGAAAGTGTGTGTGACAGAGAGAAAGAGCATGTGTGTGAGTGAGAGAGTGCGTAAGAGATAGTGTATGTGTGTGTGAGAGACAGAGAGAGCATGTGTGTGTGTGTGTGTGTGTCTGAGAGTGTGTAAGGAGAGCGTGTGTGTGACCTGATCTTCCTCTACAGTCTATCAGTAACTGAAACACGGGATTGGATGCAAAGTAAAGCTCCCTCGACAGTGTTCCCATCAAACACTCCCAGGAAAGGTACAGGTACAGCACAGAGTTCGATACAGAGTAAAGCTCTCTCTACACTGTTCCCATCAAACACTCCCAGGACAGACACAGCACAGAGTTTGATACAGAGTAAAGCTCCCCCTACACTGTCCCCATCCAACACACCCAGGAGAGATACAGCACGGGGTTAGATACAGAGTAAAGCTCCCTCTACACTGTCCCCATCAAACACTCCCAGGACAGGTACAGCACAGGGTTAGATACAGATTAAAGCTCACTGTACACTGTCCCCATCAAAACAGTCCCAGTACAGATACAGCACGGGGTTAGATATAGAGTAAAGCTCCCTCTACACTGTCCCCATCAAACAAACCAAGGACAGATACAACACGGGGTTAGATCCAGAGTAAATCTCCCTCTGCACTGTTCCCAACAAACACTCCCAGAACAGTTACAGCACGGGGTTAGATACAGAGTAAAGCTCCCTCTACACTGTCCCCATCAAACAAACCAAGGACAGATACAACACGGGGTTAGATCCAGAGTAAATCTCCCTCTGCACTGTTCCCATCAAACACTCCCAGAACAGACACAGCACGGGGTGAGATACAGATTAAATCTCCCTCGACGCTGTCCCCATCAAACACTCCCAGGACAGGTACAGCACGGGGTTAGATACAGATTAAATCTCCCTCTACACTGTCCCCATCAAACACTCCCAGGACAGGTACAGCACGGGGTTAGATACAGATTAAATCTCCCTCTACACTGTCCCCATCAAACTCGCCCAGCACAGGTACAGCACGGGATTAGATACAGAGTGAAGCTCCCTCGACACTGTCCCCATCAAACACACCCACAACAGATACAGCAAGTGGTTAGATACAGAGTAAAGCTCCCACTTCACTGTCCTCATCAAACACTCCCAGGACATATACAGTACAGGGTTAGATACAGAGTAAAGCTCCCTCTACACTATCCCCATCAAACACTCCCAGGACAGGTACAGCACGGGTTTAGATACAGAGTGAAGCTCCCTATACACTGTCCCCATCATATAATCCAATGACAGACACAGCATGGTGCTAAATTAAAGGAAAAGCTGCCTCCACATTGTGCACATCAAACACACCCAGGACAGGTACAGCACGGGGTGAGATACAGATTAAATCTCCCTCGACGCTGTCCCCATCAAACACTCCCAGGACAGGTACAGCACGGGATTAGATACAGAGTGAAGCTCCCTCGACACTGTCCCCATCAAACACTCCTAGGACAGGTACAGCATGGGGTTAGATACAGAGTAAATCTACCTGAACACTGTCCCCATCAAACACTCCCGGAACAGACACAGCACGGGGTGAGATACAGATTAAATCTCCCTCGACACTGTCCCCATCAAACACTCCCAGGACAGTTACAGCACGGGGTTAGATACAGAGTAAATCTACCTCTACACTGTCCCCATCAAACACTCCCGGAACAGACACAGCACGGGGTGAGATACAGATTAAATCTCCCTCGACGCTGTCCCCATCAAACACTCCCAGGACAGGTACAGCACGGGGTTAGATACAGATTAAATCTCCCTCTACACTGTCCCCATCAAACTCGCCCAGCACAGGTACAGCACGGGATTAGATACAGAGTAAAGCTCCCTCGACACTGTCCCCATCAAACACTCCCACGACAGATACAGCAAGTGGTTAGATACAGAGTCAAGCTCCCACTTCACTGTCCTCATCAAACACTCCCAGGACATATACAGCACAGGGTTAGATACAGAGTAAAGCTCCCTCTACACTATCCCCATCAAACACTCCCAGGACAGGTACAGCACGGGGTTAGATACAGAGTGAAGCTCCCTATACACTGTCCCCATCATATAATCCAATGACAGACACAGCATGGTGCTAGATTAAAGGAAAAGCTGCCTCCACATTATGCACATTAAACACACCCAGGACAGGTACAGCACGGGGTTAGATACAGCTCAAATCTTCCTCTACATTTTGCCCATCATTGTGTGTGTGAGAGAATGTGTGTGTGAGAGAGAGAGTGTGTGTGAGAGAAAGAGAGTGTGTGTGTGAGAGAATGTGTGTGTGAGAGAGAGAGTGTGTGTGAGAGAAAGAGAGTGTGTGTGTGAGAGAGAGTGTGTGTGTGAGAGAGAGTGTGTGTGTGAGAGAGAGAGTGTGTGTGAGAGAGAGAGGTGTGTGTGTGAGAGAGACTGTGTGTGAGAGAGAGTGTGTGTGTGTGTGTGAGAGAGAGAGTGTCTGTGTGTGAGAGAGAGCGAGTGTGTGTGTGAGAGAGTGTGTGTGTGTGTGAGAGAGTGTGTGAGAGACAGTGTGTGTGAGTGAGAGAGACCGTGTGTGTGAGGGAGAGAGTGTGTGTGAGAGAGAGGGCGTGTGTGAGAGAGTGTGTGTGTGTGAGAGAGTGTGTGTGTGTGTGTGTGAGAGGGTGTGTGCGAGAGAGAGTGTGTGCGAGAGAGCGTGTGCGTGAGAGAGAGTCTGTCTGTGTGAGAGAGAGACAGTGTGTGCGAGAGAAAGAGTGTGTGTGTGAGAGAGTGTGTGTGTGTGTGTGAGAGAGTGTGTGTGTGTGTGTGAGAGAGTGTGTGTGTGTGAGAGTGTGTGTGTGTGAGAGTGTGTGTGTGAGAGTGTGTGTGTGAGAGAGTGTGTGTGTGTGTGAGAGTGTGTGTGTGAGTGAGAGTATATGTTTGAGAGAGAGTGTATGTGTGAGAGAGTGAGTGTATGTGAGTGAGAGACTGTGTGCATGTGTGTGAGAGTGTGTCAGTGAGAGAGAATGCATGGGTGAGAGTGTGTGAGCGTGAAAGTGTGTGTGAGAGAATGTGTGTGAGAGAGAAAGTGTGTGTGTGAGAGAAAGTGTGTGTGACAGAGAGAAAGAGCATGTGTGTGAGTGAGAGAGTGCGTAAGAGATAGTGTATGTGTGTGTGAGAGACAGAGAGAGCATGTGTGTGTGTGTGTGTGTGTCTGAGAGTGTGTAAGGAGAGCGTGTGTGTGACCTGATCTTCCTCTACAGTCTATCAGTAACTGAAACACGGGATTAGATGCAAAGTAAAGCTCCCTCGACACTGTTCCCATCAAACACTCCCAGGAAAGGTACAGGTACAGCACAGAGTTCGATACAGAGTAAAGCTCTCTCTACACTGTTCCCATCAAACACTCCCAGGACAGACACAGCACAGAGTTTGATACAGAGTAAAGCTCCCCCTACACTGTCCTCATCCAACACACCCAGGAGAGATACAGCACGGGGTTAGATACAGAGTAAAGCTCCCTCTACACTGTCCCCATCAAACACTCCCAGGACAGGTACAGCACAGGGTTAGATACAGATTAAAGCTCACTGTACACTGTCCCCATCAAAACAGTCCCAGTACAGATACAGCACGGGGTTAGATATAGAGTAAAGCTCCCTCTACACTGTCCCCATCAAACAAACCAAGGACAGATACAACACGGGGTTAGATCCAGAGTAAATCTCCCTCGATACTGTCCCCATCAAACACTCCCAGGGCAGGGACAGCATGGGTTAGATACAGAGTAAAGCTCCCTCTGCACTGTCCCCATCAAACAAACCAAGGACAGATACAGCACGGGGTTAGATATAGAGTAAATCTCCCTCTGCACTGTTCCCAACAAACACTCCCAGAACAGTTACAGCACGGGGTTAGATACAGAGTCAAGCTCCCTCTACACTGTCCCCATCAAATACTCCCAGGACAGATACAGCAAGTGGTTAGATGTAGAGTAAAGCTCCCTCGACACTGTCCCCATCAAACACTCCTAGGACAGGTACAGCATGGGGTTAGATACAGAGTAAATCTACCTGAACACTGTCCCCATCAAACACTCCCGGAACAGACACAGCACGGGGTGAGATACAGATTAAATCTCCCTCGACACTGTCCCCATCAAACACTCCCAGGACAGTTACAGCACGGGGTTAGATACAGAGTAAATCTACCTCTACACTGTCCCCATCAAACACTCCCGGAACAGACACAGCACGGGGTGAGATACAGATTAAATCTCCCTCGACGCTGTCCCCATCAAACACTCCCAGGACAGGTACAGCACGGGGTTAGATACAGATTAAATCTCCCTCTACACTGTCCCCATCAAACTCGCCCAGCACAGGTACAGCACGGGATTAGATACAGAGTAAAGCTCCCTCGACACTGTCCCCATCAAACACTCCCACGACAGATACAGCAAGTGGTTAGATACAGAGTCAAGCTCCCACTTCACTGTCCTCATCAAACACTCCCAGGACATATACAGCACAGGGTTAGATACAGAGTAAAGCTCCCTCTACACTATCCCCATCAAACACTCCCAGGACAGGTACAGCACGGGGTTAGATACAGAGTGAAGCTCCCTATACACTGTCCCCATCATATAATCCAATGACAGACACAGCATGGTGCTAGATTAAAGGAAAAGCTGCCTCCACATTATGCACATTAAACACACCCAGGACAGGTACAGCACGGGGTTAGATACAGCTCAAATCTTCCTCTACATTTTGCCCATCATTGTGTGTGTGAGAGAATGTGTGTGTGAGAGAGAGAGTGTGTGTGAGAGAAAGAGAGTGTGTGTGTGAGAGAATGTGTGTGTGAGAGAGAGAGTGTGTGTGAGAGAAAGAGAGTGTGTGTGTGAGAGAGAGTGTGTGTGTGAGAGAGAGTGTGTGTGTGAGAGAGAGAGTGTGTGTGAGAGAGAGAGGTGTGTGTGTGAGAGAGACTGTGTGTGAGAGAGAGTGTGTGTGTGTGTGTGAGAGAGAGAGTGTCTGTGTGTGAGAGAGAGCGAGTGTGTGTGTGAGAGAGTGTGTGTGTGTGTGAGAGAGTGTGTGAGAGACAGTGTGTGTGAGTGAGAGAGACCGTGTGTGTGAGGGAGAGAGAGTGTGTGTGAGAGAGAGGGCGTGTGTGAGAGAGTGTGTGTGTGTGAGAGAGTGTGTGTGTGTGTGTGTGAGAGGGTGTGTGCGAGAGAGAGTGTGTGCGAGAGAGCGTGTGCGTGAGAGAGAGTCTGTCTGTGTGAGAGAGAGACAGTGTGTGCGAGAGAAAGAGTGTGTGTGTGAGAGAGTGTGTGTGTGTGTGTGAGAGAGTGTGTGTGTGTGTGTGAGAGAGTGTGTGTGTGTGAGAGTGTGTGTGTGTGAGAGTGTGTGTGTGAGAGTGTGTGTGTGAGAGAGTGTGTGTGTGTGTGAGAGTGTGTGTGTGAGTGAGAGTATATGTTTGAGAGAGAGTGTATGTGTGAGAGAGTGAGTGTATGTGAGTGAGAGACTGTGTGCATGTGTGTGAGAGTGTGTCAGTGAGAGAGAATGCATGGGTGAGAGTGTGTGAGCGTGAAAGTGTGTGTGAGAGAATGTGTGTGAGAGAGAAAGTGTGTGTGTGAGAGAAAGTGTGTGTGACAGAGAGAAAGAGCATGTGTGTGAGTGAGAGAGTGCGTAAGAGATAGTGTATGTGTGTGTGAGAGACAGAGAGAGCATGTGTGTGTGTGTGTGTGTGTCTGAGAGTGTGTAAGGAGAGCGTGTGTGTGACCTGATCTTCCTCTACAGTCTATCAGTAACTGAAACACGGGATTGGATGCAAAGTAAAGCTCCCTCGACAGTGTTCCCATCAAACACTCCCAGGAAAGGTACAGGTACAGCACAGAGTTCGATACAGAGTAAAGCTCTCTCTACACTGTTCCCATCAAACACTCCCAGGACAGACACAGCACAGAGTTTGATACAGAGTAAAGCTCCCCCTACACTGTCCCCATCCAACACACCCAGGAGAGATACAGCACGGGGTTAGATACAGAGTAAAGCTCCCTCTACACTGTCCCCATCAAACACTCCCAGGACAGGTACAGCACAGGGTTAGATACAGATTAAAGCTCACTGTACACTGTCCCCATCAAAACAGTCCCAGTACAGATACAGCACGGGGTTAGATATAGAGTAAAGCTCCCTCTACACTGTCCCCATCAAACAAACCAAGGACAGATACAACACGGGGTTAGATCCAGAGTAAATCTCCCTCTGCACTGTTCCCAACAAACACTCCCAGAACAGTTACAGCACGGGGTTAGATACAGAGTAAAGCTCCCTCTACACTGTCCCCATCAAACAAACCAAGGACAGATACAACACGGGGTTAGATCCAGAGTAAATCTCCCTCTGCACTGTTCCCATCAAACACTCCCAGAACAGACACAGCACGGGGTGAGATACAGATTAAATCTCCCTCGACGCTGTCCCCATCAAACACTCCCAGGACAGGTACAGCACGGGGTTAGATACAGATTAAATCTCCCTCTACACTGTCCCCATCAAACACTCCCAGGACAGGTACAGCACGGGGTTAGATACAGATTAAATCTCCCTCTACACTGTCCCCATCAAACTCGCCCAGCACAGGTACAGCACGGGATTAGATACAGAGTGAAGCTCCCTCGACACTGTCCCCATCAAACACACCCACAACAGATACAGCAAGTGGTTAGATACAGAGTAAAGCTCCCACTTCACTGTCCTCATCAAACACTCCCAGGACATATACAGTACAGGGTTAGATACAGAGTAAAGCTCCCTCTACACTATCCCCATCAAACACTCCCAGGACAGGTACAGCACGGGTTTAGATACAGAGTGAAGCTCCCTATACACTGTCCCCATCATATAATCCAATGACAGACACAGCATGGTGCTAAATTAAAGGAAAAGCTGCCTCCACATTGTGCACATCAAACACACCCAGGACAGGTACAGCACGGGGTGAGATACAGATTAAATCTCCCTCGACGCTGTCCCCATCAAACACTCCCAGGACAGGTACAGCACGGGGTTAGATACAGATTAAATCTCCCTCTACACTGTCCCCATCAAACTCGCCCAGCACAGGTACAGCACGGGATTAGATACAGAGTAAAGCTCCCTCGACACTGTCCCCATCAAACACTCCCACGACAGATACAGCAAGTGGTTAGATACAGAGTCAAGC
This sequence comes from Mustelus asterias, assembly GCF_964213995.1. NCBI lineage: Eukaryota > Metazoa > Chordata > Chondrichthyes > Carcharhiniformes > Triakidae > Mustelus > Mustelus asterias. The sequence goes on from NW_027590422.1 coordinate 308,817, forward strand.
TCCCACTTCACTGTCCTCATCAAACACTCCCAGGACATATACAGCACAGGGTTAGATACAGAGTAAAGCTCCCTCTACACTATCCCCATCAAACACTCCCAGGACAGGTACAGCACGGGGTTAGATACAGAGTGAAGCTCCCTATACACTGTCCCCATCATATAATCCAATGACAGACACAGCATGGTGCTAGATTAAAGGAAAAGCTGCCTCCACATTATGCACATTAAACACACCCAGGACAGGTACAGCACGGGGTTAGATACAGCTCAAATCTTCCTCTACATTTTGCCCATCATTGTGTGTGTGAGAGAATGTGTGTGTGAGAGAGAGAGTGTGTGTGAGAGAAAGAGAGTGTGTGTGTGAGAGAATGTGTGTGTGAGAGAGAGAGTGTGTGTGAGAGAAAGAGAGTGTGTGTGTGAGAGAGTGTGTGTGTGTGAGAGAGTGTGTGTGTGTGAGAGAGTGTGTGCGAGAGAGAGTGTGTGCGAGAGAGCGTGTGCGTGAGAGAGAGTCTGTCTGTGTGAGAGAGAGACAGTGTGTGCGAGAGAAAGAGTGTGTGTGTGAGAGAGTGTGTGTGTGTGTGAGAGAGAGTGTATGTGTGAGAGAGTGAGTGTATGTGAGTGAGAGACTGTGTGCATGTGTGTGAGTGTGTCAGTGAGAGAGAATGCATGGGTGAGAGTGTGTGAGCGTGAAAGTGTGTGTGAGAGAATGTGTGTGTGAGAGAATGTGTGAGAGAGAAAGCGTGTGTGACAGAGAGAAAGAGCATGTGTGTGAGTGAGAGAGTGCGTAAGAGATAGTGTATGTGTGTGAGAGACAGAGAGAGCATGTGTGTGTGTGAGAGACAGAGAGAGCATGTGTGTGTGTGTGTGTGTGTCTGAGAGTGTGTAAGGAGAGCGTGTGTGTGACCTGATCTTCCTCTACAGTCTATCAGTAACTGAAACACGGGATTAGATGCAAAGTAAAGCTCCCTCGACACTGTTCCCATCAAACACTCCCAGGAAAGGTACAGGTACAGCACAGAGTTCGATACAGAGTAAAGCTCTCTCTACACTGTTCCCATCAAACACTCCCAGGACAGACACAGCACAGAGTTTGATACAGAGTAAAGCTCCCCCTACACTGTCCTCATCCAACACACCCAGGAGAGATACAGCACGGGGTTAGATACAGAGTAAAGCTCCCTCTACACTGTCCCCATCAAACACTCCCAGGACAGGTACAGCACAGGGTTAGATACAGATTAAAGCTCACTGTACACTGTCCCCATCAAAACAGTCCCAGTACAGATACAGCACGGGGTTAGATATAGAGTAAAGCTCCCTCTACACTGTCCCCATCAAACAAACCAAGGACAGATACAACACGGGGTTAGATCCAGAGTAAATCTCCCTCGATACTGTCCCCATCAAACACTCCCAGGGCAGGGACAGCATGGGTTAGATACAGAGTAAAGCTCCCTCTGCACTGTCCCCATCAAACAAACCAAGGACAGATACAGCACGGGGTTAGATATAGAGTAAATCTCCCTCTGCACTGTTCCCAACAAACACTCCCAGAACAGTTACAGCACGGGGTTAGATACAGAGTCAAGCTCCCTCTACACTGTCCCCATCAAATACTCCCAGGACAGATACAGCAAGTGGTTAGATGTAGAGTAAAGCTCCCTCGACACTGTCCCCATCAAACACTCCTAGGACAGGTACAGCATGGGGTTAGATACAGAGTAAATCTACCTGAACACTGTCCCCATCAAACACTCCCGGAACAGACACAGCACGGGGTGAGATACAGATTAAATCTCCCTCGACACTGTCCCCATCAAACACTCCCAGGACAGTTACAGCACGGGGTTAGATACAGAGTAAATCTACCTCTACACTGTCCCCATCAAACACTCCCGGAACAGACACAGCACGGGGTGAGATACAGATTAAATCTCCCTCGACGCTGTCCCCATCAAACACTCCCAGGACAGGTACAGCACGGGGTTAGATACAGATTAAATCTCCCTCTACACTGTCCCCATCAAACTCGCCCAGCACAGGTACAGCACGGGATTAGATACAGAGTAAAGCTCCCTCGACACTGTCCCCATCAAACACTCCCACGACAGATACAGCAAGTGGTTAGATACAGAGTCAAGCTCCCACTTCACTGTCCTCATCAAACACTCCCAGGACATATACAGCACAGGGTTAGATACAGAGTAAAGCTCCCTCTACACTATCCCCATCAAACACTCCCAGGACAGGTACAGCACGGGGTTAGATACAGAGTGAAGCTCCCTATACACTGTCCCCATCATATAATCCAATGACAGACACAGCATGGTGCTAGATTAAAGGAAAAGCTGCCTCCACATTATGCACATTAAACACACCCAGGACAGGTACAGCACGGGGTTAGATACAGCTCAAATCTTCCTCTACATTTTGCCCATCATTGTGTGTGTGAGAGAATGTGTGTGTGAGAGAGAGAGTGTGTGTGAGAGAAAGAGAGTGTGTGTGTGAGAGAATGTGTGTGTGAGAGAGAGAGTGTGTGTGAGAGAAAGAGAGTGTGTGTGTGAGAGAGAGTGTGTGTGTGAGAGAGAGTGTGTGTGTGAGAGAGAGAGTGTGTGTGAGAGAGAGAGGTGTGTGTGTGAGAGAGACTGTGTGTGAGAGAGAGTGTGTGTGTGTGTGTGAGAGAGAGAGTGTCTGTGTGTGAGAGAGAGCGAGTGTGTGTGTGAGAGAGTGTGTGTGTGTGTGAGAGAGTGTGTGAGAGACAGTGTGTGTGAGTGAGAGAGACCGTGTGTGTGAGGGAGAGAGAGTGTGTGTGAGAGAGAGGGCGTGTGTGAGAGAGTGTGTGTGTGTGAGAGAGTGTGTGTGTGTGTGTGTGAGAGGGTGTGTGCGAGAGAGAGTGTGTGCGAGAGAGCGTGTGCGTGAGAGAGAGTCTGTCTGTGTGAGAGAGAGACAGTGTGTGCGAGAGAAAGAGTGTGTGTGTGAGAGAGTGTGTGTGTGTGTGTGAGAGAGTGTGTGTGTGTGTGTGAGAGAGTGTGTGTGTGTGAGAGTGTGTGTGTGTGAGAGTGTGTGTGTGAGAGTGTGTGTGTGAGAGAGTGTGTGTGTGTGTGAGAGTGTGTGTGTGAGTGAGAGTATATGTTTGAGAGAGAGTGTATGTGTGAGAGAGTGAGTGTATGTGAGTGAGAGACTGTGTGCATGTGTGTGAGAGTGTGTCAGTGAGAGAGAATGCATGGGTGAGAGTGTGTGAGCGTGAAAGTGTGTGTGAGAGAATGTGTGTGAGAGAGAAAGTGTGTGTGTGAGAGAAAGTGTGTGTGACAGAGAGAAAGAGCATGTGTGTGAGTGAGAGAGTGCGTAAGAGATAGTGTATGTGTGTGTGAGAGACAGAGAGAGCATGTGTGTGTGTGTGTGTGTGTCTGAGAGTGTGTAAGGAGAGCGTGTGTGTGACCAGATCTTCCTCTACAGTCTATCAGTAACTGAAACACGGGATTGGATGCAAAGTAAAGCTCCCTCGACAGTGTTCCCATCAAACACTCCCAGGAAAGGTACAGGTACAGCACAGAGTTCGATACAGAGTAAAGCTCTCTCTACACTGTTCCCATCAAACACTCCCAGGACAGACACAGCACAGAGTTTGATACAGAGTAAAGCTCCCCCTACACTGTCCCCATCCAACACACCCAGGAGAGATACAGCACGGGGTTAGATACAGAGTAAAGCTCCCTCTACACTGTCCCCATCAAACACTCCCAGGACAGGTACAGCACAGGGTTAGATACAGATTAAAGCTCACTGTACACTGTCCCCATCAAAACAGTCCCAGTACAGATACAGCACGGGGTTAGATATAGAGTAAAGCTCCCTCTACACTGTCCCCATCAAACAAACCAAGGACAGATACAACACGGGGTTAGATCCAGAGTAAATCTCCCTCTGCACTGTTCCCAACAAACACTCCCAGAACAGTTACAGCACGGGGTTAGATACAGAGTAAAGCTCCCTCTACACTGTCCCCATCAAACAAACCAAGGACAGATACAACACGGGGTTAGATCCAGAGTAAATCTCCCTCTGCACTGTTCCCATCAAACACTCCCAGAACAGACACAGCACGGGGTGAGATACAGATTAAATCTCCCTCGACGCTGTCCCCATCAAACACTCCCAGGACAGGTACAGCACGGGGTTAGATACAGATTAAATCTCCCTCTACACTGTCCCCATCAAACACTCCCAGGACAGGTACAGCACGGGGTTAGATACAGATTAAATCTCCCTCTACACTGTCCCCATCAAACTCGCCCAGCACAGGTACAGCACGGGATTAGATACAGAGTGAAGCTCCCTCGACACTGTCCCCATCAAACACACCCACAACAGATACAGCAAGTGGTTAGATACAGAGTAAAGCTCCCACTTCACTGTCCTCATCAAACACTCCCAGGACATATACAGTACAGGGTTAGATACAGAGTAAAGCTCCCTCTACACTATCCCCATCAAACACTCCCAGGACAGGTACAGCACGGGTTTAGATACAGAGTGAAGCTCCCTATACACTGTCCCCATCATATAATCCAATGACAGACACAGCATGGTGCTAAATTAAAGGAAAAGCTGCCTCCACATTGTGCACATCAAACACACCCAGGACAGGTACAGCACGGGGTGAGATACAGATTAAATCTCCCTCGACGCTGTCCCCATCAAACACTCCCAGGACAGGTACAGCACGGGGTTAGATACAGATTAAATCTCCCTCTACACTGTCCCCATCAAACTCGCCCAGCACAGGTACAGCACGGGATTAGATACAGAGTAAAGCTCCCTCGACACTGTCCCCATCAAACACTCCCACGACAGATACAGCAAGTGGTTAGATACAGAGTCAAGCTCCCACTTCACTGTCCTCATCAAACACTCCCAGGACATATACAGCACAGGGTTAGATACAGAGTAAAGCTCCCTCTACACTATCCCCATCAAACACTCCCAGGACAGGTACAGCACGGGGTTAGATACAGAGTGAAGCTCCCTATACACTGTCCCCATCATATAATCCAATGACAGACACAGCATGGTGCTAGATTAAAGGAAAAGCTGCCTCCACATTATGCACATTAAACACACCCAGGACAGGTACAGCACGGGGTTAGATACAGCTCAAATCTTCCTCTACATTTTGCCCATCATTGTGTGTGTGAGAGAATGTGTGTGTGAGAGAGAGAGTGTGTGTGAGAGAAAGAGAGTGTGTGTGTGAGAGAATGTGTGTGTGAGAGAGAGAGTGTGTGTGAGAGAAAGAGAGTGTGTGTGTGAGAGAGAGTGTGTGTGTGAGAGAGAGTGTGTGTGTGAGAGAGAGAGTGTGTGTGAGAGAGAGAGGTGTGTGTGTGAGAGAGACTGTGTGTGAGAGAGAGTGTGTGTGTGTGTGTGAGAGAGAGAGTGTCTGTGTGTGAGAGAGAGCGAGTGTGTGTGTGAGAGAGTGTGTGTGTGTGTGAGAGAGTGTGTGAGAGACAGTGTGTGTGAGTGAGAGAGACCGTGTGTGTGAGGGAGAGAGAGTGTGTGTGAGAGAGAGGGCGTGTGTGAGAGAGTGTGTGTGTGTGAGAGAGTGTGTGTGTGTGTGTGAGAGAGTGTGTGCGAGAGAGAGTGTGTGCGAGAGAGCGTGTGCGTGAGAGAGAGTCTGTCTGTGTGAGAGAGAGACAGTGTGTGCGAGAGAAAGAGTGTGTGTGTGAGAGAGTGTGTGTGTGTGTGTGAGAGAGTGTGTGTGTGTGTGTGAGAGAGTGTGTGTGTGTGAGAGTGTGTGTGTGTGAGAGTGTGTGTGTGAGAGTGTGTGTGTGAGAGAGTGTGTGTGTGTGTGAGAGTGTGTGTGTGAGTGAGAGTATATGTTTGAGAGAGAGTGTATGTGTGAGAGAGTGAGTGTATGTGAGTGAGAGACTGTGTGCATGTGTGTGAGAGTGTGTCAGTGAGAGAGAATGCATGGGTGAGAGTGTGTGAGCGTGAAAGTGTGTGTGAGAGAATGTGTGTGAGAGAGAAAGTGTGTGTGTGAGAGAAAGTGTGTGTGACAGAGAGAAAGAGCATGTGTGTGAGTGAGAGAGTGCGTAAGAGATAGTGTATGTGTGTGTGAGAGACAGAGAGAGCATGTGTGTGTGTGTGTGTGTGTGTGTGTCTGAGAGTGTGTAAGGAGAGCGTGTGTGTGACCTGATCTTCCTCTACAGTCTATCAGTAACTGAAACACGGGATTGGATGCAAAGTAAAGCTCCCTCGACAGTGTTCCCATCAAACACTCCCAGGAAAGGTACAGGTACAGCACAGAGTTCGATACAGAGTAAAGCTCTCTCTACACTGTTCCCATCAAACACTCCCAGGACAGACACAGCACAGAGTTTGATACAGAGTAAAGCTCCCCCTACACTGTCCCCATCCAACACACCCAGGAGAGATACAGCACGGGGTTAGATACAGAGTAAAGCTCCCTCTACACTGTCCCCATCAAACACTCCCAGGACAGGTACAGCACAGGGTTAGATACAGATTAAAGCTCACTGTACACTGTCCCCATCAAAACAGTCCCAGTACAGATACAGCACGGGGTTAGATATAGAGTAAAGCTCCCTCTACACTGTCCCCATCAAACAAACCAAGGACAGATACAACACGGGGTTAGATCCAGAGTAAATCTCCCTCTGCACTGTTCCCAACAAACACTCCCAGAACAGTTACAGCACGGGGTTAGATACAGAGTAAAGCTCCCTCTACACTGTCCCCATCAAACAAACCAAGGACAGATACAACACGGGGTTAGATCCAGAGTAAATCTCCCTCTGCACTGTTCCCATCAAACACTCCCAGAACAGACACAGCACGGGGTGAGATACAGATTAAATCTCCCTCGACGCTGTCCCCATCAAACACTCCCAGGACAGGTACAGCACGGGGTTAGATACAGATTAAATCTCCCTCTACACTGTCCCCATCAAACACTCCTAGGACAGGTACAGCATGGGGTTAGATACAGAGTAAATCTACCTGAACACTGTCCCCATCAAACACTCCCGGAACAGACACAGCACGGGGTGAGATACAGATTAAATCTCCCTCGACACTGTCCCCATCAAACACTCCCAGGACAGTTACAGCACGGGGTTAGATACAGAGTAAATCTACCTCTACACTGTCCCCATCAAACACTCCCGGAACAGACACAGCACGGGGTGAGATACAGATTAAATCTCCCTCGATGCTGTCCCCATCAAACACTCCCAGGACAGGTACAGCACGGGGTTAGATACAGATTAAATCTCCCTCTACACTGTCCCCATCAAACTCGCCCAGCACAGGTACAGCACGGGATTAGATACAGAGTAAAGCTCCCTCGACACTGTCCCCATCAAACACTCCCAGGACATATACAGCACAGGGTTAGATACAGAGTAAAGCTCCCTCTACACTATCCCCATCAAACACTCCCAGGACAGGTACAGCACGGGTTTAGATACAGAGTGAAGCTCCCTATACACTGTCCCCATCATATAATCCAATGACAGACACAGCATGGTGCTAGATTAAAGGAAAAGCTGCCTCCACATTATGCACATCAAACACACCCAGGACAGGTACAGCACGGGGTTAGATACAGCTGATATCTTCCTCCACATTTTGCCCATCATTGTGTGTGTGAGAGAATGTGTGTGTGAGAGAGAGAGTGTGTGAGAGAAAGAGAGTGTGTGTGTGAGAGAGAGTGTGTGTGTGAGAGAGAGTGTGTGTGTGAGAGAGAGTGTGTGTGTGAGAGAGAGTGTGTGTGTGAGAGAGAGTGTGTGTGTGAGAGAGAGTGTGTGTGTGAGAGAGAGTGTGTGTGTGAGAGAGAGTGTGTGTGTGAGAGAGAGTGTGTGTGTGAGAGAGAGAGTGTGTGTGAGAGAGAGAGTGTGTGTGTGAGAGAGACTGTGTGTGAGAGAGAGACTGTGTGTGAGAGAGAGTGTGTGTGTGTGTGTGAGAGAGAGAGTGTCTGTGTGTGAGAGAGAGCGAGTGTGTGTGTGAGAGAGTGTGTGTGTGTGTGAGAGAGTGTGTGAGAGACAGAGTGTGTGTGAGTGAGAGAGACCGTGTGTGTGAGGGAGAGAGAGTGTGTGTGAGAGAGAGGGCGTGTGTGAGAGAGTGTGTGTGTGTGAGAGAGTGTGTGTGTGTGCGTGAGAGAGTGTGTGCGAGAGAGAGTGTGTGCGAGAGAGCGTGTGCGTGAGAGAGAGTCTGTCTGTGTGAGAGAGAGAGAGTGTATGCGAGAGAAAGAGTGTGTGTGTGTGTGAGAGAGAGTGTGTGTGTGTGAGAGAGTGTGTGTGTGTGTGAGAGAGTGTGTGTGTGTGTGAGAGAGAGTGTGTGTGTGTGAGAGAGAGTGTGTGTGTGTGAGAGTATATGTTTGAGAGAGAGTGTATGTGTGAGAGAGTGAGTGTATGTGAGTGAGAGACTGTGTGCATGTGTGTGCGAGAGAGAGTGTGTGCGAGAGAGCGTGTGCGTGAGAGAGAGTCTGTGAGAGAGAGAGAGAGAGTGTGTGCGAGAGAAAGAGTGTGTGTGTGTGTGAGAGAGAGTGTGTGTGTGAGAGAGTGTGTGTGTGAGAGAGTGTGTGTGTGTGTGAGAGAGAGTGTGTGTGTGTGAGAGTATATGTTTGAGAGAGAGTGTATGTGTGAGAGAGTGAGTGTATGTGAGTGAGAGACTGTGTGCATGTGTGTGTTAGAGAGTGAGTGTATGTGTGTGAGAGAGTGAGTGTATGTGTGTGTGAGAGACTGTGTGCATGTGTGTGAGAGTGTGTCAGTGAGAGAGAATGCATGGGTGAGAGTGTGTGAGCGTGAAAGTGTGTGTGAGAGAATGTGTGTGAGAGAGAAAGTGTGTGTGTGACAGAAAGTGTGTGTGACAGAGAGAAAGAGCATGTGTGTGAGTGAGAGAGTGCGTAAGAGATAGTGTATGTGTGTGTGAGAGACAGAGAGAGCATGTGTGTGTGTGTGTCTGAGAGTGTGTAAGGAGAGCGTGTGTGTGACCTGATCTTCCTCTACAGTCTATCATTAACTGAAACACGGGATTAGATGCAAAGTAAAGCTCCCTCGACAGTGTTCCCATCAAACACTCCCAGGAAAGGTACAGGTACAGCACAGAGTTCGATACAGAGTAAAGCTCTCTCTACACTGTTCCCATCAAACACTCCCAGGACAGACACAGCACAGAGTTTGATACAGAGTAAAGCTCCCCCTACACTGTCCCCATCCAACACACCCAGGAGAGATACAGCACGGGGTTAGATACAGAGTAAAGCTCCCTCTACACTGTCCCCATCAAACACTCCCAGGACAGGTACAGCACAGGGTTAGATACAGATTAAAGCTCACTGTACACTGTCCCCATCAAAACAGTCCCAGTACAGATACAGCACGGGGTTAGATATAGAGTAAAGCTCCCTCTACACTGTCCCCATCAAACAAACCAAGGACAGATACAACACGGGGTTAGATCCAGAGTAAATCTCCCTCTGCACTGTTCCCAACAAACACTCCCAGAACAGTTACAGCACGGGGTTAGATACAGAGTAAAGCTCCCTCTACACTGTCCCCATCAAACACTCCCAGGACAGGTACAGCACGGGGTTAGATACAGATTAAATCTCCCTCTACACTGTCCCCATCAAACTCGCCCAGCACAGGTACAGCACGGGGTTAGATACAGAGTGAAGCTCCCTCGACACTGTCCCCATCAAACACTCCCACAACAGATACAGCAAGTGGTTAGATACAGAGTAAAGCTCCCACTTCACTGTCCTCATCTGACACTCCCAGGACATATACAGCATGGGGTTAGATACAGAGTAAAGCTCCCTCTACACTGTCCCCATCAAACACTCCCAGGACAGGTAAAGCACGGGTTTAGATACAGAGTGAAGCTCCCTATACAGTGTCCCCATCAAACACTCCCAGGACAGGTACAGCACGGGTTTAGATACAGAGTGAAGCTCCCTATACACTGTCCCCATCATATAATCCAATGACAGACACAGCATGGTGCTAGATTAAAGGAAAAGCTGCCTCCACATTGTGCACATCAAACACACTCAGGACAGGTACAGCACGGGGTTAGATACAGCTCAAATCTTCCTCTACATTTTGCCCATCATTGTGATTGTGAGAGAATGTGTGTGTGAGAGAGAGAGAGTGTGTGTGTGAGAGAGAGAGAGTGTGTGTGTGAGAGAGAGTGTGTGTGTGAGAAAGAGTGTGTGTGTGAGAGAGAGAGTGTGTGTGTGAGAGAGAGAGTGTGTGAGAGAGAGAGTGTGTGCGAGAGAGAGAGTGTGTGTGAGAGAGAGTGTGTGTGTGAGAGAGAGTGTGCGTGTGAGAGAGAGTGTGTGCGAGAGAGAGTGTGTGCGAGAGAGAGAGTGTGTCCGAGAGAGAGAGCGTGTGCGTGAGAGGGAGTGTGTGTGTGAGAGAGAGAGACTGTGTGAGAGACAGAGTGTGTGCGTGAGAGAGTGTGTGCGTGAGAGAGTATATGTTTGAGAGAGAGTGTATATGTGAGAGAGTGTGTGTGTGTGAGAGAGAGAGTGTGTGCGAGAGAGAGAGTGTGTGCGAGAGAGAGAGTGTGTGTGAGAGAGAGTGTGTGTGTGAGAGAGTGCGTGTGTGTGTGTGAGAGAGTGTGTGTCTGAGAGAGAGTATATGTTTGAGAGAGTGTATGTGTGTGAGAGAGTGAGTGTATGTGTGTGAGAGAGTGAGTTTATTTGTGTGTGAGAGACTGAGTGCATGTGTGTGAGAGTGTCAGTTGGAGATAATGCATGGGTGAGAGTGTGTGAGCGTGAAAGTGTGTGTGAGATAATGTGTGTGAGAGAGAAAGTGTGTGTGACAGAGAGAAAGAGCATGTGTGTGAGTGAGAGAGTGCGTAAGAGATAGTGTATGTGTGTGTGTGAGAGACAGAGAGAGCATGTGTGTGTGTGTGTGTGTGTCTGAGAGTGTGTAAGGAGAGCGTGTGTGTGACCTGATCTTCCTCTACAGTCTATCAGTGACTGAAACACGGGATTAGATGCAAAGTAAAGCTCCCTCGACACAGTTCCCATCAAACACTCCCAGGAAAGGTACAGGTACAGCACAGAGTTCGATACAGAGTAAAGCTCCCTCCACACTGTCCCCATGAAACACTCCCAGGACAGGTACCGCACGGGGTTAGATACAGATTAAAGCTCACTGTACACTGTCCCCATCAAAATGTCCCAGAACAGATACAGCACGGGGTTAGATATAGAGTAAAGCTCCCTCTACACTGTCCCCATCAAACACTCCCAGGACAGGTACAGCACAGGGTTAGATACAGATTAAAGCTCACTGTACACTCTCCCCATCAAAACCGTCCCAGAACAGATACAGCACGGCGTTAGATATAGAGTAAAGCTCCCTCTACACTGTCCCCATCAAACAAACCAAGGACAGATACAACACGGGGTTAGATCCAGAGTAAATCTCCCTCTGCACTGTTCCCAACAAACACTCCCAGAACAGTTACAGCACGGGGTTAGATACAGAGTAAAGCTCCCTCTACACTGTCCCCATCAAACACTCCCAGGACAGGTCCAGCACGGGGTTAGATACAGATTAAATCTCCCTCTACACTGTCCCCATCAAACTCGCCCAGCACAGGTACAGCACGGGGTTAGATACAGAGTGAAGCTCCCTCGACACTGTCCCCATCAAACACTCCCACAACAGATACAGCAAGTGGTTAGATACAGAGTAAAGCTCCCACTTCACTGTCCTCATCTGACACTCCCAGGACATATACAGCATGGGGTTAGATACAGAGTAAAGCTCCCTCTACACTGTCCCCATCAAACACTCCCAGGACAGGTAAAGCACGGGTTTAGATACAGAGTGAAGCTCCCTATACAGTGTCCCCATCAAACACTCCCAGGACAGGTACAGCACGGGTTTAGATACAGAGTGAAGCTCCCTATACACTGTCCCCATCATATAATCCAATGACAGACACAGCATGGTGCTAGATTAAAGGAAAAGCTGCCTCCACATTGTGCACATCAAACACACTCAGGACAGGTACAGCACGGGGTTAGATACAGCTCAAATCTTCCTCTACATTTTGCCCATCATTGTGATTGTGAGAGAATGTGTGTGTGAGAGAGAGAGAGTGTGTGTGTGAGAGAGGGAGAGTGTGTGTGTGAGAGAGAGAGAGTGTGTGTGTGTGTGAGAGAGAGTGTGTGTGTGAGAGAGAGTGTGTGTGTGAGAAAGAGTGTGTGTGTGAGAGAGAGAGTGTGTGTGTGAGAGAGAGAGCGTGTGAGAGAGAGAGTGTGTGCGAGAGAGAGTGTGTGTGTGAGAGAGAGTGTGTGTGTGAGAGAGAGTGTGCGTGTGAGAGAGAGTGTGTGCGAGAGAGAGTGTGTGCGAGAGAGAGAGTGTGTCCGAGAGAGAGAGCGTGTGCGTGAGAGGGAGTGTGTGTGTGAGAGAGAGAGACTGTGTGAGAGACAGAGTGTGTGCGTGAGAGAGTGTGTGCGTGAGAGAGTATATGTTTGAGAGAGTGTATATGTGAGAGAGTGTGTGTGTGTGAGAGAGAGAGTGTGTGCGAGAGAGAGAGTGTGTGCGAGAGAGAGAGTGTGTGTGAGAGAGAGTGTGTGTGTGAGAGAGTGCGTGTGTGTGTGTGAGAGAGTGTGTGTCTGAGAGAGAGTATATGTTTGAGAGAGTGTATGTGTGTGAGAGAGTGAGTGTATGTGTGTGAGAGAGTGAGTTTATTTGTGTGTGAGAGACTGAGTGCATGTGTGTGAGAGTGTCAGTTGGAGATAATGCATGGGTGAGAGTGTGTGAGCGTGAAAGTGTGTGTGAGATAATGTGTGTGAGAGAGAAAGTGTGTGTGACAGAGAGAAAGAGCATGTGTGTGAGTGAGAGAGTGCGTAAGAGATAGTGTATGTGTGTGTGTGAGAGACAGAGAGAGCATGTGTGTGTGTGTGTGTGTCTGAGAGTGTGTAAGGAGAGCGTGTGTGTGACCTGATCTTCCTCTACAGTCTATCAGTGACTGAAACACGGGATTAGATGCAAAGTAAAGCTCCCTCGACACAGTTCCCATCAAACACTCCCAGGAAAGGTACAGGTACAGCACAGAGTTCGATACAGAGTAAAGCTCCCTCCACACTGTCCCCATGAAACACTCCCAGGACAGGTACCGCACGGGGTTAGATACAGATTAAAGCTCACTGTACACTGTCCCCATCAAACTGTCCCAGAACAGATACAGCACGGGGTTAGATATAGAGTAAAGCTCCCTCTACACTGTCCCCATCAAACACTCCCAGGACAGGTACAGCACGGGGTTAGATACAGATTAAAGCTCACTGTACACTCTCCCCATCAAAACCGTCCCAGAACAGATACAGCACGGCGTTAGATATAGAGTAAAGCTCCCTCTACACTGTCCCCATCAAACACTCCCAGGACAGATACAGCACGGGGTTAGATACACAGTAAAGCTCCCTCTACACTGTCCCCATGAAACACACACAGGACAGGGACAGCGCGGGGTTAGATACAGATAAAGCTCCCTCTACACTGTCCCCATGAAACACACACAGGACAGGTACAGCACGGGGTTAGATACAGATAAAGCTCCCTCTGCACTGTCACTATCAAATAACTATCAAATCTCCACATCATGACGATCAAATATTCCAATGACAGATACAGCATGGGGATAGATACAGGGAAAAGCTGCCGACACATCAATCACACCCAGGACAGGTACAGCATCGGGTGAGATACAGCGTATATCTCCCTATACATTGTGTGTGTGAGAGAGAGAGAGAGAGTGTGTGTGTGTGTGTGTGTGTGTGTGTGTGAGAGAGAGAGAGAGAGTGTGTGTGTGTGAGATAGTATGTGTGCGTCGGAGAGTGTGAGAGAGTGTGTGTGAGAGAGAGAGAGGGCGTGTGTGTGTGAGAGAGAGAGAGCGTGTGTGTGCATGAGATTATGTGTGTGTCTAAGAGTGTGTAAGAGAGAGTGTGTGTGTGAGAGTGTGTGTGTGAGAGTGTGTGTGTGAGAGTGTGAGTGTGTGTGTGTGTGTGTGTGAGATTATGTGTGTGTGTAAGAGAGAGTGTGTGTGTGAGCTGATCTTTTTCTACAGTCTATCGGTAACTGCAACACTCTATTCTGCACCCTTTCCTCTCCTTCTCCCCTGTGTACTCTATGTACAGAATGTTTTGTCTGGATAGCGCACAAGAAACAATACTTTTCACTGCATCCCAATACAAATCAATCAAATCAAATCAAATTAACACGGTGAAGTTTGGACCCTGTGGGGTGACAGGTGTCTGAATACAGATTCTATCTTATTGTAACATTCAGGTACCACGTGTACTGAGCTCACCAGCGTTCTGTCTGTATTGTGTGAATCCAGTCTTGAAATATCCACTGATGTTGCTAATTCTGCCAAGACAGAAACAGAAAGAGTGTTTGAATTCTCCGTGATTAGACCCCTTAACGATAAACAACATGGTGGATGAGAGAGAGGGAGAGAGGGAGAGGAAGAGAGAGAGATGGAGCGATGCAGAGTAAGAGAGAGATAGGGAGAGGGAGCAATGCAGAGAGTAACAGTTAGACAGTGAGGAATAGAGATTAATTCAGATGGATAGTGAGTGACAGGGGAGTCCAAGACGCTACATAAGCAAGGTAAAGATTTGAAAATGGAGGAGTGTTTCTTACCCACTTTTAAAAGACAATCCACACTCACACCAGTCACATTTCACACTCTCTGCTCAGTCCTGTGTTGGGGGGTGTTGAGTGTGGGATCAGTGTTTGCTTTTCTCAAACCGCACTGATATTCCCAACAAGGGCAAGAGGTTTCAGTGTTTAAAAATGTAAACATTTAAAAACAAAAGCAGACAGAATTTGGTTAAATCTCACGGGATCCAGGGTGAGGTAGCCAAATGGATATAAAATAGGCTTGATGACAGAAGACAGAGGGTGGTTGTAGAGGGTTGTTTTTTTGGTCAAACTGGGGGCCTGTGACCAGCGGGGTGCCTCAGGGATCGGTGCTGGGTCCACTGTTATTGGTCATCTATATTAATGATTTGGATGAGAATTTAGGAGGCATGGTTTGTAAGTTTACAGTTGACACCAAGATTTGTGGCATAGTGGACAGTGAAGAAGGTTATCTCGGGTTGCAATGGGATCTTGATCAATTGGGCCAGTGGGCTGTTGAATGGCAGATGGAGTTTAATTTAGATAAATGCAAGGTGATACATCTTGGTGGATCGAACCAACACAGGACTTACTCAGTTAATGGTAGGGTGTTGGTGAGAGTTACAGAACAAAGGGATCTCGGGGTACAGATTGATAGCTCCTTGAAAGTGAAGTCACAGGTGGATAGAGTGGTGAAGAAGGCATTCCACATGCTTGGTTTCATTGGTCAGAACATGGAATACAGGAGTTGGGACGTCTTGTTGAAGTTGTACAAGACATTGGTAAGACCACACTTGGAATGCTGTGTATTGTTCTGGTAACCCTTATAGAAAGGAGATTATTAAGCTAGAAAGTGTGCAGAAAAGAATTACTCGGATGCTATGGGGTCCTGATGGTTTGAGTTATAATGAGAGGCTGGATACTCTGGGACTTTTTTTCCCTTGAGTTGGCTTAGTGGTGTTCTTATAGAGGTCTCTCAAATAATGAGGGCATGGATATAGCAGCTTTATAGAACCCTAGTTAGGCCGCACTTGGAATATAGTGTTCAATTCTGATCGACACACGACCAGAAAGATGTGGAGAATTTGGAGAGGGTTCAGAAAAGATTTACCAGGATGTTGCCTGGTATGGAGGGCATTAGCTCTGAGGAGAGATTGGAGAAACTTGGTTTGTTCTCACTGGAACGACGGAGGTTGAGGGATGACCTGATAGAATTCTACAAGATTATGAGGGGCATGGACAGAGTGGATAGTCAGAAGCTTTTTCCCAGGGTGGAAGATTCAAAATCTAGGGGGCATAGGTTTAAGGTGTGAGGGGCAAGGTTTAAAGGAGATGTACAAGGCAAGTTTTTTTACACAGAGGGTGGTGGGTGCCTGGAACTCGCTGCCGGGGGAGGTAGTGGAAGCAGATACGATAGTGAGTTTTACGGAACGTCTGGACAAATACATGAATAGGATGGGAATAGAGGGATATGGTCCCCGGAAGGGTAGGGGGTTTTAGTTCAGTCGGGCAGCATGGTTGGTGCAGGCTTGGAGGGCCGAAGGGCCTGTTCCTGTGCTGTAATTCTCTTTGTTCTTTGATAAGCTCGTCAACATCTTTTCCAAAAGGGAGGGGAGTCTAAAACTAGAAGACACAGGTTTAAGGTGAGAGGGGAGAGGGTCCAGAGGGCAATTCTTTTCACACATAGGGTGGTGAGGGATTGGAACAAGCTGCCAGAGGTCGTAGTAGAAGCGGACACAATTTTATATTTTAAAAAGCATTTAGACAGTTATTCTGGTAAGATTGGTATGGAGGGATTTGGGCCAAACGCAAGGCATTTGATACGAGCTTAATGGTAAAAACTGGGTGGCCAAAGGGCCCATTTGTATCTGAGCTCTGTTTTCTGCCCGGAAACCATTTCTCAATCCATCCCAGTATTTTCCAAATTTGTGGATGGGACACAGTAAATTGCCGTTTCCTGTCCAAAGCTGTGTAGGTTCGGTGGATTCAGGTAAATGTGTGGGGTTACGGGGATAGGGCTGGGTCAAGGGCCTTGGTAAGATACTGTGTCAGAGAGTCAGTACAGACTCGATGGGCTGAATGGCCTCCTTCTGCACTGCAGGGATTCTGTGACTCTACTATTAAGATCCCTTTGTCATTTGAAGCTTCCAGCTAAAATGCTGACAATGCTGCCTATTTCTGTGCACTTTGGCAAACGTTCTGTCTCATCACCGGGCGACACGGTGGCACAGTGGTTAGCACTGCTGACTCACAGCGCCAGGGACCTGGGTTCGATTCCCCGCCTCGAGTGACTGTCTGTGTGGAGTTTGCACGTTTGCTAAATTGCCCCTTAGTGTCAGGGGGATTCGGGCCTGGGTGGGATTATTGTCGGGGCAGGCTTGTTGGGCTGAATGGCCTCATTCTGCAGTGTAGGAATTCTATGGCTCTTGGATCTTAAATGGTTGATAAATAGTGAAACTGAGACACAAACTGGGGCTTGGCAGCAGCAGACAGAATGGGAATCATTGCATCCTGCAGGGATTTTTATTACAGAATCAATTTCAGAAAATTTACAACTCAAAATTCACAAAAGCAAAGTGTGGGATTGCAAACTTGGAATGATTAGCCCAGGACTAAAGTTTAAAAGCTACAGATTGACATTCAGAAACAAGAGATGGCCTCACATCTTCAATTCTGTGATTGTCTGGCATCTCCTGCTCTGAATATTACAAAATCTCTGCCCCCTTCATGCGTCTGGAGACTTTGAAAGTTACGCAGACATTGGTAAAACTTTCCTTTATCTCAAGGCATCTCCTGTGAAATACTCAACTTCTGCAAAGAGACACAATCTAATTGACACTTTCTGAATCTCCTTTCAAACAACCTCCCAACCCCACTGTGCAGGATGCAGGAATGTCACCTTTTGTCACATTCTCCAACACAATTGTTGACACGTTTTCGGGACAGGAAAAGTAGATTCAACTGACAGATTCTGAGCCCCAGGTTGAATCTTTAAGATGTAAAAATGAACTGAAAGCCCAGGTCTCTCTGTTCCTGCATCCATTTTAACATTGACTCATTGATTTTAAATTGCTTCTCCTGTGTGTAAAATACCATCTATCAACTTCAGGTTTGAACATTAATAAGCGACTGAGCATCAACTGTGAATTATAGAAGGTAGTTCCAAACTAATATCACACCTGGTGTGGCAAAGTGTTCCTGAATTCCACTCCAAAAAGTCTAAAACCCAAAACATTGTCTAAAATCCAATGTCCCCCAAGTCCTGTCCCCATCAAACACTCCCAGGACAGGTACAGCACAGGGTTAGGTACAGAGTAAAGCTCCCTCGACACTGTCCCCATTAAACACTCCCAGGACAAATACAGCACGGGGTTCAATACAGAGTAAAGGTCCCTCGACACTGTCTCCATCAAACACTCCCAGGACAGGTACAGCACGGGGTTAGATACAGAGTAAAGCTCCCTCTATACTGTTCCCCATCAAACACACCCAGGACAGGTACAGCAAGGATTTAGATACAGAGTGAAGCTCCCTATACACTGTCACTACCAAATAATCCAAGTGACAGATACAGCATGGTGCTAGATTAAAGGAAAAGCTGCCTCCACATTGTGCACATCAAACACACCCAGGACAGGTACAGCACGGGGTTAGATACAGCTCAAATCTTCCTCTACATTTTGCCGCATCATTCTGTGTGTGTGTGTGTGAGAGAATGTGTGTGTGTGTGTGAGAGAGAGTGTGTGTGTGTGTGTGTGTGTGAGAGAGATTGCGTGCGAGAGGGTGTGTGAGAAAGTGTGTCTGTGTGAGAGAGTGTGTGTGAGAGAGAGTGTGTGTGCGAGAGAGTGTGTGCGAGAGAGAGAGTGTGTGCAAGAGAGAGAGTGTGTGCAAGAGAGAGAGTGTGTGCAAGAGAGAGTGTGTGCGAGAGAGAGAGTGTGTGCGAGAGAGAGAGTGTGTGCGAGAGAGAGAGTGTGTGCGAGAGAGAGAGTGTGTGCGAGAGAGAGAGTGTGTGCGAGAGAGAGAGTGTGTGCAAGAGAGAGAGTGTGTGCAAGAGAGAGAGTGTGTGCAAGAGAGAGAGTGTGTGCAAGAGAGAGAGTGTGTGCAAGAGAGAGAGTGTGTGCAAGAGAGAGAGTGTGTGCGAGAGAGAGAGTGTGTGCGAGAGAGAGAGTGTGTGCGAGAGAGTGTGTGTGTGAGAGAGTGTGTGTGTGAGAGAGAGTGTGTGTGAGAGAGAGTGTGTGCGTGAAAGAGAGAGTGTGCGTGAGAGAGAGAGTGTGCGTGAGAGAGAGAGTGTGCGTGAGAGAGAGAGTGTGCGTGAGAGAGTGTGTGCGTGAGAGAGTGTGTGCGTGAGAGAGAGTATATGTTTGAGAGAGTGTATGTGAGAGAGAGAGAGTGTGTGCGAGAGAGAGAGAGAGAGTGTGCGTGAGAGAGAGTGTGTGCGTGAGAGAGTGTGTGCGTGAGAGAGAGTATATGTTTGAGAGAGTGTATGTGTGAGAGAGAGTTTGTGTGAGAGAGAGTGTGTGCGAGAGAGAGAGAGTGTGTGTGAGAGAGAGTGTGTGTGAGAGAGAGTGTGTGTGTGTGAGAGAGAGTGTGTGTCTGAGAGAGAGTGTGTGTGTGTGAGAGAGAGTATATGCTTGAGAGAGAGTGTATGTGTGAGAGAGAGAGTGTATGTGTGTGAGAGAGAGTGTGTGTGAGAGAGAGTGTGTGTGAGAGAGAGTGTGTGAGAGAGAGAGTGTGTGTGAGAGTGTGTGTGTGTGAGAGAGAGTGTGTGTCTGAGAGAGAGTGTATGTGTGAGAGAGAGAGTGTGTGCGAGAGAGAGAGTGTGCGTGAGAGAGATTGTGTGTGAGAGAGAGTGTGTGTGTGAGAGAGAGTGTGTGTGTGTGAGAGAGAGTGTATGTGTGAGAGAGAGTGTATGTGTGTGAGAGAGTGAGTGTACGTGTGTGAGAGAGTGAGTGCATGTGTGTGAGAGTGTGTCAGTGAGAGAGAATGCATGGGTGAGAGTGTGTGAGCGTGAAAGTGTGTGTGAGAGAATGTGTGAGAGAGAGAAAGTGTGTGTGACAGAGAGAAAGAGCATGTGTGTGAGAGAGAGAGTGCGTAACAGATAGTGTATGTGTGTGTGAGAGACAGAGAGAGCATGTGTGTGTGTGTGTGTGTGTGTCTGAGAGTGTGTAAGGAGAGCGTGTGTGTGACCTGATCTTCCTCTACAGTCTATCAGTAACTGAATCACGGGATTAGATGCAAAGTAAAGCTCCCTCGACACTGATCCCATCAAACACTCCGAGGAAAGGTACAGGTACAGCACAGAGTTCGATACAGAGTAAAGCTCTCTCTACACTGTTCCCATCAAACACTCCCAGAACAGGTACAGCACAGAGTTCGATACAGAGTAAAGCTCCCTCCACACTGACCCCATCAAACACTCCCAGGACAGATACAGCACGGGGTTAGATACAGAGTAAAGCTCCCTCTACACTGTCCCCATCAAACACTCCCAGGACAAGTACAGCATGGGTTAGATACAAAGTAAAGCACCCTCTGCACTGTCCCCATCAAACACTCCAACAACAGATACAGCAGGGGGTTAGATATGGAGTAAAGCTCCCTCTACAATATCCCCATCAGACAAACCAAGGACAGGTACAGCACGGGGTTAGATACAGAGTAAAGCTCCCTCTTCACTGTCCCCATCAAACACTCCCAGGACAGATACAGCAAGTGGTTAGATATAGAGTAAAGCTCCCTCGACACTGTCCCCATCAAACACACCCACGACAGATACAGCAAGTGGTTAGATATAGAGTAAAGCTCCCACTTCACTGTCCTCATCAAACACTCCCAGGACAGATACAGCACGGGGTTAGATACAGATAAAGCTCCCTCTACACTATCCCCATCAAACACACCCATGACATGTATAGCACGGGTTTAGATACAGAGTGAAGCTCCCTCGACACTGGAGCTTGGTGGTTTGAGTTATAAGGAGAGGTTGGATAGAGAGAATGTGTGCGAGAGAGAGTGTGTGTGTGAGAGTGTGTGTGTGAGAGAGAGAGTGTGTGTGTGTGTGTGAGAGAGAGTATATGCTTGAGAGA
Source organism: Mustelus asterias (assembly GCF_964213995.1). NCBI lineage: Eukaryota > Metazoa > Chordata > Chondrichthyes > Carcharhiniformes > Triakidae > Mustelus > Mustelus asterias. The sequence goes on from NW_027590422.1 coordinate 329,574, forward strand.
GAGTGTATGTGTGAGAGAGAGTGTATGTGTGAGAGAGAGAGTGTATGTGTGTGAGAGAGTGAGTGTATGTGTGTGTGTGTGTGAGACAGTGTGTGTGAGTGAGAGTGTGTGTGTGAGTGAGAGTGTGTGTGTGTGAGAGAATGTGTGTGTGTGTGTGTGTGTGAGAGAGTGAGTGTATGTGTGTGAGAGAGAGAGTGTATGTGTGTGAGAGAGTGAGTGTATGTGTGTGAGAGAGTGTATGTGTGTGAGAGAGTGAGTGTATGTGTGTGAGAGAGAGAGTGTATGTGTGTGAGAGAGTGAGTGTATGTGTGTGAGAGAGAGAGTGTATGTGTGTGAGAGAGTGAGTGTATGTGTGTGAGAGAGAGAGTGTATGTGTGTGAGAGACTGAGTGTATGTGTGTGTGAGAGAGAGTGTATGTGTGTGAGAGAGTGAGTGTATGTGTGTGAGAGTGTGTCAGTGAGAGAGAATGCATGAGTGAGAGTGTGTGAGCGTGAAAGTGTGTGAGAGATAATGTGTGTGAGAGAGAAAGTGTGTGTGAGAGAATGTGTGAGAGAGAGAAAGTGTGTGTGACAGAGAGAAAGAGCATGTGTGTGAGAGAGAGAGTGCGTAACAGATAGTGTATGTGTGTGTGAGAGACAGAGAGAGCATGTGTGTGTGTGTGTGTGTGTGTGTGTCTGAGAGTGTGTAAGGAGAGCGTGTGTGTGACCTGATCTTCCTCTACAGTCTATCAGTAACTGAAACACGGGATTAGATGCAAAGTAAAGCTCCCTCGACACTGTTCCCATCAAACACTCCCAGGACAGATACAGCACGGGGTTAGATACAGAGTTTGTGTGTGAGAGAGACAGAGTGTATGTGGGAGACAGAGTGTGTGTGTGTGAGACAGAGTGTGTGTGAGCGAGACAGAGAGTGTGTGAGAGACAGAGAGTGTGTGTGAGCGAGACAGAGAGTGTGTGTGAGAGACAGAGAGTGTGTGTGAGCGAGACAGAGAGTGTGTGTGAGAGAGACAGAGAGTGTGTGTGAGAGAGACAGAGAGTGTGTGTGAGCGAGACAGAGAGCGTGTGTGAGAGAGACAGAGAGTGTGTGTGAGAGAGACAGAGAGTGTGTGTGAGCGAGACAGAGAGTGTGTGTGAGAGAGACAGAGAGTGTGTGTGAGCGAGACAGAGAGTGTGTGTGAGAGAGACAGAGTGTATGTGAGAGACAAAGAACAAAGAACAATACAGCACAGGAACAGGCCCTTCGGCCCTCCAAGCCCGCGCCGCTCCCCGGTCCAGGATTGAATCCTGAATCCAGGATCCCCGCCCAATTTTCCAGCCTATCTACATACCAATATCCTATCCACCGAGCTGTCCCTCACAGCTACGATGCTTTGTTCATCACAACCTATTAACTCACCCCCACCCCCCCATTCCAGACCATGTGATCTCCAGGGAGAGGCGAAAACCCAGAGTGAAAACCCCAGGGCCAATATGGGGAAAAAAAAAATCTGGGAAATTCCTCTCCGACCCCCTGAGGTGATCGAAACGAGTCCAGGAGATCACAATGGCCCCGATCGGAAAATGCTTCCCAACCCTAGTCATTTCCACTTCCACGAACACCATATGAATTCCCTGCCCCCGAGACAGGTTCCCAACTATCCGCAGTCTCACTCTGTACTGGCACCAGCAAGATGATCATAGAGAGACAGAGAGTGTGTGTGAACGAGACAGAGAGTGTGTGTGAGCGAGACAGAGAGTGTGTGTGAGCGAGACATAGAGTGTGTGTGAGAGACAGAGAGTGTGTGTGAGCGAGACAGAGAGTGTGTGTGAGAGACAGAGAGTGTGTGTGAGCGAGACAGAGAGGGTGTGTGAGCGAGACAGAGAGTGTGTGTGAGCGAGACAGAGAGTGTGTGTGAGCGAGACAGAGAGTGTGTGAGAGAGAGACAGAGAGTGTGTGAGAGACAGAGAGTGTGTGAGAGACAGAGAGTGTGTGTGAGAGACAGAGAGTGTGTGTGAGAGACAGAGAGGGTGTGTGAGCGAGACAGAGAGTGTGTGAGAGAGACAGAGAGTGTGTGTGAGCGAGACAGAGAGTGTGTGAGAGACAGAGAGTGTGTGAGCGAGACAGAGAGTGTGTGAGAGACAGAGAGTGTGTGAGAGACAGAGAGTGTGTGTGAGAGACAGAGAGTGTGTGAGAGACAGAGAGTGTGTGTGAGCGAGACAGAGAGTGTGTGAGAGAGACAGAGAGTGTGTGTGAGCGAGACAGAGAGTGTGTGTGAGCGAGACAGAGAGTGTGTGTGAGCGAGACAGAGAGTGTGTGTGAGCGAGACAGAGAGGGTGTGTGAGCGAGACAGAGAGTGTGTGAGAGACAGAGTGCGTGTGCGAGAGACAGAGAGTGTGTGTGAGAGACAGAGAGTGTGTGAGAGACAGAGAGTGTGTGTGAGAGACAGAGAGTGTGTGTGAGAGACAGAGAGTGTGTGTGAGAGACAGAGAGTGTGTGTGAGCGAGACAGAGAGTGTGTGTGAGCGAGACAGAGTGTGTGTGAGCGAGACAGAGTGTGTGTGTGAGCGAGACAGAGAGTGTGTGTGAGCGAGACAGAGAGTGTGTGTGAGCGAGACAGAGAGTGTGTGTGAGCGAGACAGAGAGTGTGTGTGAGCGAGACAGAGAGTGTGTGAGAGCGAGACAGAGAGTGTGTGAGAGCGAGACAGAGAGTGTGTGAGAGCGAGACAGAGAGTGTGTGAGAGCGAGACAGAGAGTGTGTGAGAGCGAGACAGAGAGTGTGTGAGAGCGAGACAGAGAGTGTGTGAGAGCGAGACAGTGTGCGAGAGCGAGACAGAGTGTGTGTGAGAGACAGAGAGTGTGTGAGAGACAGAGTGTGTGTGTGAGAGACAGAGTGTGTGTGTGAGAGACAGAGAGTGTGTGTGAGAGACAGAGTGTGTGTGAGAGACAGAGTGTGTGTGTGAGAGACAGAGAGTGTGTGTGAGAGACAGAGTGTGTGTGTGAGTGAGACAGAGAGTGTGCGTGAGCGAGACAGAGAGTGTGTGTGAGAGACAGAGAGTGTGTGTGAGTGAGACAGAGAGTGTGTGTGAGTGAGACAGAGAGTGTGTGAGAGAGACAGAGAGTGTGTGTGAGAGACAGAGTGTGTGTGTGAGAGACAAAGAGTGTGTGTAAGAGACAGAGAGTGTGCGTGAGAGACAGAGAGTGTGTGTGAGAGACAGAGAGTGTGTGAGAGAGACAGAGAGTGTGTGAGAGAGACAGAGAGTGTGTGAGAGAGACAGAGAGTGTGTGAGAGAGACAGAGAGTGCGTGAGCGAGACAGAGAGTGTGTGTGAGAGACAGAGAGTGCGTGAGCGAGACAGAGAGTGTGTGTGAGAGACAGAGAGTGTGTGTGAGCGAGACAGAGAGTGTGTGTGAGCGAGACAGAGAGTGTGTGTGAGCGAGACAGAGAGTGTGTGTGAGCGACAGAGAGTGTGTGTGAGCGACAGAGAGTGTGTGTGAGAGACAGAGAGTGTGTGAGCGACAGAGAGTGTGTGTGTGAGCGACAGAGAGTGTGTGTGAGCGACAGAGAGTGTGTGTGAGCGACAGAGAGTGTGTGTGAGCGACAGAGAGTGTGTGTGAGAGACAGAGAGTGTGTGAGAGACAGAGAGTCTGTGTGAGAGACAGAGAGTGTGTGTGAGAGACAGAGAGTGTGTGTGAGAGAGACAGAGAGTGTGTGTGAGCGAGACAGAGAGTGTGTGTGAGCGAGACAGAGAGTGTGTGTGTGAGAGACAGAGAGTGTGTGTGTGAGAGACAGAGAGTGTGTGTGAGAGACAGAGTGTGTGTGAGCGATAGAGAGTGTGTGTGGGCGAGACAGAGAGTGTGTGTGAGCGAGACAGAGAGTGTGTGTGAGCGAGACAGAGAGTGTGTGTGAGCGAGACAGAGAGTGTGTGTGAGCGAGACAGAGAGTGTGTGTGAGCGAGACAGAGAGTGTGTGTGAGCGAGACAGAGAGTGTGTGTGAGCGAGACAGAGAGTGTGTGTGAGCGAGACAGAGAGTGTGTGTGAGCGAGACAGAGAGTGTGTGTGAGCGAGACAGAGAGTGTGTGTGAGCGAGACAGAGAGTGTGTGTGAGAGACAGAGTGTGTGTGAGAGACAGAGTGTGTGTGAGAGACAGAGTGTGTGTGAGAGACAGAGTGTGTGTGAGCGAGACAGAGAGTGCGTGTGAGCGAGACAGAGAGTGTGTGTGAGAGACAGAGTGTGTGTGAGCGAGACAGAGAGTGTGTGTGAGAGACAGAGAGTGTGTGTGAGCGAGACATAGAGTGTGTGTGAGAGACAGAGAGTGTGTGAGAGACAGAGTGTGTGTGAGCGATAGAGAGTGTGTGTGGGCGAGACAGAGAGTGTGTGTGAGAGACAGAGTGTGTGTGTGAGCGAGACAGAGAGTGTGTGTGAGAGACAGAGTGTGTGTGAGAGACAGAGAGTGTGTGAGAGAGACAGAGAGTGTGTGTGAGCGAGACAGAGAGTGTGTGTGAGCGAGACAGAGAGTGTGTGTGAGCGAGACAGAGAGTGTGTGAGCGAGACAGAGAGTGTGTGTGAGCGACAGAGAGTGTGTGTGAGAGACAGAGAGTGTGTGTGAGCGACAGAGAGTGTGTGTGAGCGATAGAGAGTGTGTGTGGGCGAGACAGAGAGTGTGTGTGAGCGAGACAGAGAGTGTGTGTGAGCGAGACAGAGAGTGTGTGTGAGCGAGACAGAGAGTGTGTGTGAGCGAGACAGAGAGTGTGTGTGAGAGACAGAGTGTGTGTGAGAGACAGAGAGTGTGTGAGAGAGACAGAGAGTGTGTGTGAGCGAGACAGAGAGTGTGTGTGAGCGAGACAGAGAGTGTGTGTGAGCGAGACAGAGAGTGTGTGAGCGAGACAGAGAGTGTGTGAGCGAGACAGAGTGTGTGTGAGCGAGACAGAGAGTGTGTGTGAGCGAGACAGAGAGTGTGTGAGAGCGAGACAGAGAGTGCGTGAGAGCGAGACAGAGAGTGTGTGTGAGAGACAGAGTGTGTGTGAGAGAGACAGAGAGTGTGTGTGAGAGACAGAGTGTGTGTGAGAGACAGAGTGTGTGTGAGAAACAGAGTGTGTGTGAGAGAGACAGAGAGTGTGTGTGAGCGATAGAGAGTGTGTGTGGGCGAGACAGAGAGTGTGTGTGAGCGAGACAGAGAGTGTGTGTGAGCGAGACAGAGAGTGTGTGTGAGAGACAGAGTGTGTGAGCGAGACAGAGAGTGTGTGTGAGCGAGACAGAGAGTGTGTGTGAGCGAGACAGAGTGTGTGTGTGAGAGACAGAGTGTGTGAGCGAGACAGAGAGTGTGTGTGAGCGAGACAGAGAGTGTGTGTGAGCGAGACAGAGAGTGTGTGTGAGAGACAGAGAGTGTGTGAGCGAGACAGAGAGTGTGTGTGAGCGAGACAGAGAGTGTGTGTGAGCGAGACAGGGAGTGTGGGAGAGCGAGACAGAGAGTGCGTGAGAGCGAGACAGAGAGTGTGTGTGAGAGACAGAGTGTGTGTGAGAGACAGAGTGTGTGTGAGAGACAGAGTGTGTGTGAGAAACAGAGTGTGTGTGTGAGAGACAGAGAGTGTGTGTGAGAGACAGAGAGTGTGTGTGAGAGACAGAGAGTGTGTGTGAGAGACAGAGAGTGTGTGTGAGAGACAGAGAGTGTGTGTGAGCGAGACAGAGAGTGTGTGAGAGCGAGACAGAGAGTGTGTGAGAGCGAGACAGAGAGTGTGTGAGAGCGAGACAGTGTGTGAGAGCGAGACAGAGTGTGTGTGAGCGTGACAGAGAGTGTGTGTGAGAGACAGAGTGTGTGTGAGAGACAGAGTGTGTGTGAGAGACAGAGTGTGTGTGAGAGACAGAGAGTGCGTGAGCGAGACAGAGAGTGTGTGTGAGAGACAGAGTGTGTGTGTGTGAGTGAGACAGAGAGTGTGCGTGAGCGAGACAGAGAGTGTGCGTGAGCGAGACAGAGAGTGTGTGTGAGTGAGACAGAGAGTGTGTGAGAGACAGAGAGTGTGTGAGAGAGACAGAGAGTGTGTGTGAGAGACAGAGTGTGTGTGTGAGACACAAAGAGTGTGTGTAAGAGACAGAGAGTGTGCGTGAGAGACAGAGAGTGTGTGTGAGAGACAGAGAGTGTGTGAGAGAGACAGAGAGTGTGTGAGAGAGACAGAGAGTGCGTGAGCGAGACAGAGAGTGTGTGTGAGAGACAGAGAGTGTGTGAGCGAGACAGAGAGTGTGTGTGAGCGAGACAGAGAGTGTGTGTGAGCGAGACAGAGAGTGTGTGTGAGCGAGACAGAGAGTGTGTGTGAGCGAGACAGAGAGTGTGTGTGAGCGACAGAGAGTGTGTGTGAGAGACAGAGAGTGTGTGAGCGACAGAGAGTGTGTGTGAGCGACAGAGAGTGTGTGTGAGCGACAGAGAGTGTGTGTGAGCGACAGAGAGTGTGTGTGAGCGACAGAGAGTGTGTGTGAGAGACAGAGAGTGTGTGAGAGACAGAGAGTCTGTGTGAGAGACAGAGAGTGTGTGTGAGAGACAGAGAGTGTGTGTGAGAGAGACAGAGTGTGTGAGAGCGAGACAGAGAGTGTGTGTGAGCGAGACAGAGAGTGTGTGTGTGAGAGACAGAGAGTGTGTGTGTGAGAGACAGAGAGTGTGTGTGTGAGAGACAGAGACTGTGTGGGTGAGAGACAGAGAGTGTGTGTGCGAGAGACAGAGAGTGTGTGTGTGAGTGAGACAGAGTGTGCGTGAGAGACAGAGAGTGTGTGAGAGAGACAGAGAGTGTGTGAGAGAGACAGAGAGTGTGTGTGTGAGTGAGACAGAGAGTGTGTGTGAGAGACAGAGAGTGTGTGTGAGAGACAGAGAGTGCGTGTGAGCGAGACAGAGAGTGTGTGTGAGAGACAGAGTGTGTGTGAGCGAGACAGAGAGTGTGTGTGAGAGACAGAGTGCGTGTGAGCGAGACAGAGAGAGTGTGTGAGCGAGACATAGAGTGTGTGTGAGAGACAGAGTGTGTGTGAGAGACAGAGTGTGTGTGAGCGATAGAGAGTGTGTGTGGGCGAGACAGAGAGTGTGTGTGAGCGAGACAGAGAGTGTGTGTGAGCGAGACAGAGTGTGTGTGAGCGAGACAGAGAGTGTGTGTGAGCGAGACAGAGAGTGTGTGTGAGCGAGACAGAGAGTGTGTGTGAGCGAGACAGAGAGTGTGTGTGAGAGAGACAGAGAGTGTGCGTGAGAGACAGAGAGTGTGTGTGAGAGACAGAGAGTGTGTGAGCGAGACAGAGAGTGTGTGTGAGCGAGACAGGGAGTGTGTGAGAGCGAGACAGAGAGTGCGTGAGAGCGAGACAGAGAGTGTGTGTGAGAGACAGAGTGTGTGTGAGAGACAGAGTGTGTGTGAGAGACAGAGTGTGTGTGAGAAACAGAGAGTGTGTGTGAGAGACAGAGTGTGTGTGTGAGAGACAGAGTGTGTGTGTGAGAGACAGAGAGTGTGTGTGAGAGACAGAGTGTGTGTGTGAGTGAGAAAGAGAGTGTGTGAGCGATAGAGAGTGTGTGAGCGAGACAGAGAGTGTGTGTGAGAGACAGAGTGTGTGTGTGAGTGAGACAGAGAGTGTGTGAGCGATAGAGAGTGTGTGAGCGAGACAGAGAGTGTGTGTGAGAGACAGAGTGTGTGTGTGAGCGAGACAGAGAGTGTGTGTGAGAGAGACAGAGAGTGTGCGTGAGAGACAGAGAGTGTGTGTGAGAGACAGAGAGTGTGTGTGAGCGAGACAGAGAGTGTGTGTGAGCGAGACAGAGAGTGTGTGAGAGACAGAGAGTGCGTGAGCGAGACAGAGAGTGTGTGAGAGAGACAGAGAGTGTGTGTGAGAGACAGAGTGTGTGTGTGAGCGAGACAGAGAGTGTGTGTGAGAGACAGAGAGTGTGCGTGAGAGACAGAGAGTGTGTGTGAGTGAGACAGAGAGTGTGTGTGAGAGACAGAGAGTGTATGAGAGAGACAGAGAGTGTGTGTGAGCGAGACAGAGAGTGTGTGTGAGTGAGACAGAGAGTGTGTGTGAGCGAGACAGAGAGTGTGTGTGAGAGACAGAGTGTGTGAGCGACAGAGAGTGTGTGTGAGAGACAGAGAGTGTGTGAGAGACAGAGTGTGTGAGCGACAGAGAGTGTGTGTGAGAGACAGAGAGTGTGTGTGAGAGACAGAGAGTGTGTGTGAGAGACAGAGAGTGTGTGTGAGAGACAGAGAGTGTGTGTGAGAGACAGAGAGTGTGTGTGAGAGACAGAGAGTGTGAGCGAGACAGAGAGTGTGTGTGAGAGTCAGAGTGTGTGGGTGAGCGAGACAGAGAGTGTGTGTGAGCGAGACAGAGAGTGTGTGTGAGTGAGACAGAGAGTGTGTGTGAGTGAGACAGAGTGTGTGTGAGCGAGACAGAGTGTGTGAGAGAGAGACAGAGTGTGTGTGAGAGACAGAGTGTGTGAGCGACAGAGAGTGTGTGTGAGAGACAGAGAGTGTGTGTGAGAGACAGAGAGTGTGTGTGAGAGACAGAGAGTGTGTGTGAGAGACAGAGAGTGTGTGTGAGAGATAGAGAGTGTGTGTGAGAGATAGAGAGTGTGTGTGAGAGACAGAGAGTGTGTGAGCGAGACAGAGAGTGTGTGTGAGAGTCAGAGTGTGTGGGTGAGCGAGACAGAGAGTGTGTGTGAGCGAGACAGAGAGTGTGTGTGAGTGAGACAGAGAGTGTGTGTGAGCGAGACAGAGTGTGTGTGAGCGAGACAGAGTGTGTGTGAGCGAGACAGAGTGTGTGAGAGAGAGACAGAGTGTGTGAGAGACAGAGAGTGTGTGTGAGAGACAGAGAGTGTGTGTGAGAGACAGAGAGTGTGTGTGAGAGACAGAGAGTGTGTGTGAGAGACAGAGAGTGTGTGTGAGAGACAGAGAGTGTGTGTGAGAGACAGAGAATGTGTGTGAGAGACAGAGAATGTGTGTGAGAGACAGAGAGTGTGTGTGAGAGAGACAGAGTGTGTGAGAGCGAGACAGAGAGTGTGTGTGAGCGAGACAGAGAGTGTGTGTGTGAGAGACAGAGAGTGTGTGTGTGAGAGACAGAGAGTGTGTGTGTGAGAGACAGAGACTGTGTGGGTGAGAGACAGAGAGTGTGTGTGCGAGAGACAGAGAGTGTGTGTGTGAGTGAGACAGAGTGTGCGTGAGAGACAGAGAGTGTGTGAGAGAGACAGAGAGTGTGTGAGAGAGACAGAGAGTGTGTGTGTGAGTGAGACAGAGAGTGTGTGTGAGAGACAGAGAGTGTGTGTGAGAGACAGAGAGTGCGTGTGAGCGAGACAGAGAGTGTGTGTGAGAGACAGAGTGTGTGTGAGCGAGACAGAGAGTGTGTGTGAGAGACAGAGTGCGTGTGAGCGAGACAGAGAGAGTGTGTGAGCGAGACATAGAGTGTGTGTGAGAGACAGAGTGTGTGTGAGAGACAGAGTGTGTGTGAGAGACAGAGTGTGTGTGAGCGATAGAGAGTGTGTGTGGGCGAGACAGAGAGTGTGTGTGAGCGAGACAGAGAGTGTGTGTGAGCGAGACAGAGTGTGTGTGAGCGAGACAGAGAGTGTGTGTGAGCGAGACAGAGAGTGTGTGTGAGCGAGACAGAGAGTGTGTGTGAGCGAGACAGAGAGTGTGTGTGAGCGAGACAGAGAGTGTGTGTGAGCGAGACAGGGAGTGTGTGAGAGCGAGACAGAGAGTGCGTGAGAGCGAGACAGAGAGTGTGTGTGAGAGACAGAGTGTGTGTGAGAGACAGAGTGTGTGTGAGAGACAGAGTGTGTGTGAGAAACAGAGAGTGTGTGTGAGAGACAGAGTGTGTGTGTGAGAGACAGAGTGTGTGTGTGAGAGACAGAGAGTGTGTGTGAGAGACAGAGTGTGTGTGTGAGTGAGAAAGAGAGTGTGTGAGCGATAGAGAGTGTGTGAGCGAGACAGAGAGTGTGTGTGAGAGACAGAGTGTGTGTGTGAGTGAGACAGAGAGTGTGTGAGCGATAGAGAGTGTGTGAGCGAGACAGAGAGTGTGTGTGAGAGACAGAGTGTGTGTGTGAGCGAGACAGAGAGTGTGTGTGAGAGAGACAGAGAGTGTGCGTGAGAGACAGAGAGTGTGTGTGAGAGACAGAGAGTGTGTGTGAGCGAGACAGAGAGTGTGTGTGAGCGAGACAGAGAGTGTGTGAGAGACAGAGAGTGCGTGAGCGAGACAGAGAGTGTGTGAGAGAGACAGAGAGTGTGTGTGAGAGACAGAGTGTGTGTGTGAGCGAGACAGAGAGTGTGTGTGAGAGACAGAGAGTGTGCGTGAGAGACAGAGAGTGTGTGTGAGTGAGACAGAGAGTGTGTGTGAGAGACAGAGAGTGTATGAGAGAGACAGAGAGTGTGTGTGAGCGAGACAGAGAGTGTGTGTGAGTGAGACAGAGAGTGTGTGTGAGCGAGACAGAGAGTGTGTGTGAGAGACAGAGTGTGTGAGCGACAGAGAGTGTGTGTGAGAGACAGAGAGTGTGTGAGAGACAGAGTGTGTGAGCGACAGAGAGTGTGTGTGAGAGACAGAGAGTGTGTGTGAGAGACAGAGAGTGTGTGTGAGAGACAGAGAGTGTGTGTGAGAGACAGAGAGTGTGTGTGAGAGACAGAGAGTGTGTGTGAGAGACAGAGAGTGTGAGCGAGACAGAGAGTGTGTGTGAGAGTCAGAGTGTGTGGGTGAGCGAGACAGAGAGTGTGTGTGAGCGAGACAGAGAGTGTGTGTGAGTGAGACAGAGAGTGTGTGTGAGTGAGACAGAGTGTGTGTGAGCGAGACAGAGTGTGTGAGAGAGAGACAGAGTGTGTGTGAGAGACAGAGTGTGTGAGCGACAGAGAGTGTGTGTGAGAGACAGAGAGTGTGTGTGAGAGACAGAGAGTGTGTGTGAGAGACAGAGAGTGTGTGTGAGAGACAGAGAGTGTGTGTGAGAGATAGAGAGTGTGTGTGAGAGATAGAGAGTGTGTGTGAGAGACAGAGAGTGTGTGAGCGAGACAGAGAGTGTGTGTGAGAGTCAGAGTGTGTGGGTGAGCGAGACAGAGAGTGTGTGTGAGCGAGACAGAGAGTGTGTGTGAGTGAGACAGAGAGTGTGTGTGAGCGAGACAGAGTGTGTGTGAGCGAGACAGAGTGTGTGTGAGCGAGACAGAGTGTGTGAGAGAGAGACAGAGTGTGTGAGAGACAGAGAGTGTGTGTGAGAGACAGAGAGTGTGTGTGAGAGACAGAGAGTGTGTGTGAGAGACAGAGAGTGTGTGTGAGAGACAGAGAGTGTGTGTGAGAGACAGAGAGTGTGTGTGAGAGACAGAGAATGTGTGTGAGAGACAGAGAATGTGTGTGAGAGACAGAGAGTGTGTGTGAGAGACAGAGAGTGTGTGAGCGAGACAGAGAGTGTGTGTGAGAGACAGAGAGTGTGTGTGAGTGAGACAGAGAGTGTGTGAGCGATAGAGTGTGTGAGCGAGACAGAGAGTGTGTGAGAGACAGAGAGTGTGTGTGTGAGTGAGTGAGACAGAGAGTGTGTGTGAGCGAGATGGAGAGTGTGTGTGTGAGAGACAGAGTGTGTGTGTGAGAGACAGAGTGTGTGTGTGTGAGAGACAGAGTGTGTGTGTGAGAGACAGAGTGTGTGTGTGAGAGACAGAGAGTGTGTGTGAGAGACAGAGTGTGTGTGTGAGTGAGACAGAGAGTGTGTGAGTGATAGAGAGCGTGTGAGCGAGACAGAGAGTGTGTGTGAGAGACAGAGTGTGTGTGTGAGCGAGACAGAGAGTGTGTGAGCGAGACCGAGAGTGTGTGTGAGAGAGACAGAGAGTGTGTGTGAGAGAGACAAAGAGTGTGTGTGAGAGAGACAGAGAGTGTGTGTGAAAGACAGAGTGTGCGCGTGAGCGAGACAGAGAGTGTGTGTGAGAGACAGAGAGTGTGTGTGAGAGACAGAGAGTGTGTGTGAGAGACAGAGAGTGTGTGTGAGAGACAGAGAGTGTGCGTGAGAGACAGAGAGTGTGCGTGAGAGACAGAGAGTGTGTGTGAGAGACAGAGAGTGTGTGTGAGAGACAGAGAGTGTGTGTGAGAGACAGAGAGTGTGTGTGAGAGACAGAGAGTGTGTGTGAGAGACAGAGAGTGCGTGAGCGAGACAGAGAGTGTGTGAGAGAGACAGAGAGTGTGTGTGAGAGACAGAGTGTGTGTGTGAGCGAGACAGAGAGTGTGTGTAAGAGACAGAGAGTGTGCGTGAGAGACAGAGAGTGTGCGTGAGAGACAGAGAGTGTGTGTGAGAGACAGAGAGCGTGTGTGAGAGACAGAGAGTGCGTGAGCGAGACAGAGAGTGTGTGTGAGAGACAGAGAGTGTATGAGAGAGACAGAGAGTGTGTGTGAGCGAGACAGAGAGTGTGTGTGAGCGAGACAGAGAGTGTGTGTGAGCGAGACAGAGTGTTGTGAGCGAGACAGAGAGTGTGTGTGTGAGAGGCAGAGAGTGTGTGTGAGCGAGACAGAGAGTGTGTGTGAGAGACAGAGAGTGTGTGTGAGAGACAGAGTGTGTGTGTGTGAGTGAGACAGAGAGTGTGTGAGTGATAGAGAGTGTGTGAGCGAGACAGAGAGTGTGTGTGAGAGACAGAGTGTGTGTGTGAGCGAGACAGAGAGTGTGTGTGAGAGACAGAGAGTGTGTGTGAGAGACAGAGAGTGTGTGTGAGAGACAGAGAGTGTGTGTGAGTGAGACAGAGAGTGTGTGAGAGAGACAGAGAGTGTGTGTGAGAGACAGAGAGAGTGTGTGAGCGAGACAGAGAGTGTGTGTGAGTGAGACAGAGAGTGTGTGAGAGAGACAGAGAGTGTGTGTGTGAGAGACAGAGAGTGTGTGTGAGAGACAGAGAGTGTGTGTGAGCGAGACAGAGAGTGTGTGTGAGCGAGACAGAGAGTGTGTGTGAGCGAGACAGAGAGTGTGTGTGTGAGACAGAGAGAGTGTGTGAGCGAGACAGAGAGTGTGTGTGAGTGAGACAGAGAGTGTGTGAGAGAGACAGAGAGTGTGTGTGTGAGAGACAGAGAGTGTGTGTGAGAGACAGAGAGTGTGTGTGAGCGAGACAGAGAGTGTGTGTGAGCGAGACAGAGAGTGTGTGTGAGCGAGACAGAGAGTGTGTGTGAGCGAGACAGAGAGTGTGTGTGTGAGAGACAGAGAGTGTGTGTGAGTGAGACAGAGAGTGTGTGAGAGAGACAGAGAGTGTGTGAGAGAGACAGAGAGTGTGTGAGCTACACAGAGTGTGTGTGAGAGACAGAGAGTGTGTGTGAGAGACAGAGTGTGTGTGAGAGAGACAGAGAGTGTGAGAGAGACAGAGAGTGTGTGTGAGAGACAGAGAGTGTGTGTGAGAGACAGAGTGTGTGTGAGCGAGACAGAGTGTGTGTGAGAGACAGAGAGTGTGTGTGAGAGACAGAGAGTGTGTGTGAGAGACAGTGTGTGTGTGAGCGAGACAGAGAGTGTGTGAGAGAGACAGAGAGTGTGTGAGAGAGACAGAGTGTGTGTGAGAGACAGAGAGTGTGTGTGAGAGACAGAGTGTGTGTGAGAGAGACAGAGAGTGTGTGAGAGACAGAGAGTGTGTGTGAGAGACAGAGTGTGTGTGAGCGAGACAGAGTGTGTGTGAGAGACAGAGAGTGTGTGTGAGCGAGACAGAGTGTGTGTGAGCGAGACAGAGAGTGTGTGTGAGAGACAGAGAGTTTGTGTGAGAGAGACAGAGAGTGTGTGTGAGAGACAGAGAGTGTGTGTGAGAGACAGAGTGTGTGAGTGAGAGACAGAGAGTGTGTGTGAGAGACAGAGTGTGTGTGAGAGAGGCAGAGAGTGTGTGAGCGAGGCAGAGAGTGTGTGTGAGAGACAGAGATTGTGTGTGAGAGGCAGAGAGTGTGTGTGAGTGAGACAGAGAGTGTGTGTGAGAGACAGAGAGTGTGTGTGAGAGACAGAGAGTGTGTGAGCGAGACAGAGTGTGTGTGTGAGAGACAGAGAGTGTGTGTGAGAGACAGAGTGTGTGTGTGAGAGGCAGAGAGTGTGTGTGAGTGAGACAGAGAGTGTGTGTGAGAGACAGAGTGTGTGTGTGAGAGACAGAGAGTGTGTGTGAGAGACAGAGAGAGTGTGTGAGAGACAGAGAGAGTGTGAGTGCGTGCGAGTGAGTGAATGTGAGTGTGTGTGAGAGTGTGTGAGGGAGTATTCATGTGTGTGTTGATGAGAGTGTGTTAAAGTGAGTGTTTATGAGAGTGAGTGTGTGTGTGAGCAAGTGTGCAAGAGGGAGTGTGTAAAAGTGAGTATGTGTGTAATGTGTGTGAGACTGAGTAAGTGTATAAGAGTGAGTGAGTGCTGGCGGGAGAGTGCAGGAGTGTTAAGTTTCAGTTTATTTACGAGTGTCACAAGTAGGGTTACATTAACACTGCAATGAAGTTACTGTGAGAATCCCCTAGTTGCCACACTCCAGTGCCTATTCGGGTTACACTGAGGGAGAATTTAGCACGGCCAATGCACCCTAACCAGCACGTCTTTCAGACTGTGGGAGGAAACCGGAGCACCCGGAGGAAACCCACGCAGACACGGGGAGAACGTGCAGACTCCGCACAGACAGTGACCCAAGCCAGGAATCGAACCCGGGTCCCTGGCGCTGTGAGGCAGCAGTGCTAACCACCGGTGATAAGGGGGAGAGTTAACAGAAAGCAGCTGGTGAGAATATACTGGCCGGTTTTAATTTAATCCAAATTAATGAATTAGAAACTTTTAACCTAAGGAATTGACATCCGAGGATTTCAGTTTAAAATCCCATTGAAGCTCCCTGTCTCATAATGGGATGTTTTTGCCTGTATTTAGTAATTAGTGACTTCATATCTCACAGCGAGATAAATAAAACTTTTTTCCAATTGATAGGGACAGCTCAATGGACAAAACTGGTGTGAGAAAGGGGCAAATCCTTTGAAAATGGAGGCAGAGAGGAGGCTTTGTTCAACTCCCATTCTTTCCCTGTCTTCAGCAGGCTGGGCAGGAAGTGTGAGCAGAGAGGGGGGGATAGACAGACACACACTGACACAATCCCCCCAATCCACTCACTCACACATCCCCATTCCCCCTCCACTCGCTGGGTTGTGGGGACCGGCTGCAAGGATTTTCAGGGCTGCTGTGGGAGGGTCAGGGGGTTTTTGAAATGGACGAACACGACCTACAGGGGAAAAGAAATAAAGTTTGAAACTAAACTAAAGAAACTAAAGACAGGAACTTGCAGAATCCATTGCCGGCCTGCATTAACATATCAAGAGTCAGTCTGACATTGCCACAAACTCCTCTGGGGTGAGAGGGGGAGGGGGGGTGAATTAGCATCTCAATAGAGAGACAGACATTGCAGACATGTCAGAGACTCAGGGTGGGGTTTGCATCCAGCACACTCAGGATAAATGTGAATCTGAGAGCCTTCAGTCTCCACACCAATAATCCCCCTGCACTGAAAACATTCCCACTCTGATTCAGTGTGTGTGTCTCAATCTGCTTTTTGACCTGTGCTTTGCTTGTGTGGACATGATGCTGAATGGACTTGAATGGAAATGCTGGACTCCTCGCTATGATATGTTGTGTATTTTATTGTTAAAATGGCCGTGTCTCTTTTTCTCTCTCTTTTTAACCAATTTTTATCTCTTTTTCTCCTGAGGAATTTTGAAAACTGGGGATGTGTCGAGGATCCAAAGGACGGGAATGTTTGTGACCAGGATGAGGGAGAGGAGCTTCTTCCAGAGGGAGGGCTGACTGAGGCCTGTTGCTCAGGCTTCGGCCTGTTGCTCAGGCTTCACCCTGAGTGAGTTGTGTCTGTTTATTAACCTGATCCAGATTTAATGTTTCATATCAGAGGGAGCGAGATCTGAATGAGAGTGGAATAGAGAGAGAGAGAGAGAGAAACACACAGGGAGGGAACTGTCTCATAGAATCATAGAAACCCTACAGTACAGAAAGAGGCCATTCGGCCCATCGAGTCTGCACCGACCACAATCTCACCCAGGCCCTACCCCCATATCCCTACATATTTACCCACTAATCCCTCTAACCCAGGCATCTCAGGACACTAAGGGCAATGTTTAGCATGGCCAATCAACCTAACCCGCACATCTTTGGACTGTGGGAGGAAACCGGAGCACCCGGAGGAAACCCATGCAGACACGAGGAGAATGTGCAAACTCCACACAGACAGTGACCCAAGCCGGGAATCGAACGCAGGTCCCTGGAGCTGTGAAGCAGCAGTGCTAACCACTGTGCTACCGTGCCACCCTAACTCTTTAGTCTCTGCTTTACAACTGACTTGTTGTGTTTGGGTGTTACTGAGAGATTGTGTAACTGAGAGGAGATCCTGGGTTTTTGCTGTGCTATTTAATTTAAATATTTTCTTGTATTTTAATTATTTTCTCTCTCTTTCCCCAAGAATTAATATTTATATTTTACTGAGAGATTGTGTAACTGAGAAGGGGGAATCCTGGCCTCTTGTGCTATTTAATTTAAAGAATTCTTGTATTTTAATTAATTATTTTCTCTTCTCCCCAGGAATTTGAATTTTGAAGACTGCAATGTGACTCGGAATCCTTGGACAAGGGGCTTTTCTCCAGAGGAGGATGGATGGACTGAGGCCTGTTCTATAGGCCGCATGTGAGTTGTTGTCTGTTTATTACCCTGATCCAGGTTTAATTTTAATCTCACTTCCTCGGATGAACCAGTCCTGGTTCGATTGTGGGGTGTGGGGAGGCTGGAGTTTGAAACCCTGGGGTTAAAATATCCCGGCTTTGCAATTAGTCACAAACAGGTTAACCCTTTGCTGGGTGGCAGAGAGTAAATTAAATATCTGTAATATGAAGCTGTCTAAAAGTTAGTTTTAAATCCAAGATAACAGGGATGGGAGACAGAGCGCTGTTCCTAATTGTTGAATAAAATTCATAGAGGCCTTTATAATTCAGTTTTCAGGTTTTCAGACTTTCATTGCGTCCTCTCTGCAGCTTTTCCCCCATTCTGTCTATTTCTCTCTCTCTTTCTCTCTCTCTTTCTCTCCCTGTCCTTCCTCTATCTGTCTCTCTTTTTTATTCCCTCTCTCTCCCTCTTTTTCGCAGGAAGTCATATTTTGTTGGACAATCTCTCAGTAAAATCTGAGAAAGGGGAATCCTGGGCTCTTGCGCGATTTAATTTAAACATTTTCTGGTATTTTAATATATTTCTCTCTCTTTTACCCAAGAATTAATATTTAGATTTTACTGAGAGATTGTGTAACTGAGAAAGGGGAATCCTGGGCTCTTGTGGATTAAATTTAAACATTTTCTTGTATTTAAATTAATTATATTCTATCTCTTCCCAAGGAATTCATATTTAGTTGGACAATCTCTCAGTGAAATCTTAGAAGGGGGAATCCTGGGCTCTTGTGCTATTTAATTTAAACATTTTCTTGTATTTTAATTAATTATTTTCTCTGTTCCCCAGGGATTTGAATTTTGAAGACTGCAATGTGACTCGGAATCCTTGGACAAGGGGCTTTTCTCCAGAGGAGGATGGATGGACTGAGGCCTGTTCTATAGGCTGCAAGTGAGTTGTTGTCTCTTTATTATCCTGATCCAGGTTTAATTTTAATCTCACTTTCTTGGACGAACCAGTTCTGGTTCGATTATGGGGTGTGAGGGGGGCTGGAGTTTGAATCCCTGGGGTTAAAATATCCCGGCTTTGCAATTAGTTACAAACGCATTAACCCTTAGGTGGGTGGCAAAGAGTAAATTAAATGTCTGTAATATGAAACTGTCTCAATTTGTTTTAAATCCAAGGTAACAGGGATGGGTGACAGACCGCTGCTCCTAATTGTTGAATAAAATTCACAGAGGCCTTTGTAATTCAGTTTTCAGAAGTTCAGAATTTCATTTCGTCCTCTCTGCAGCTTTTCCCCCATTCTGTCTATTTCCTCTCTGCTTTCTCTCTCCATCCCTTTCCTTCCTCTATCTGTCTCTTTTTTTTATTCCCTCTCTCTCTCTCCCTCTTTTTCCCAGGAAATAATATTTTGTTGGACAATCTCTCAGTAAAATCTGAGAAGGGGGAATCCTGGGGCTCTTGTGCTATTTAATCTAAATATTTTCTGGTATTTTAATATATTTCTCTCTCTTTTACCCAAGAACTAATATATAGATTTTACTGAGATTGTGTAACTGAGAAAGGGGAATCCTGGGCTCTTGTGTATTAAATTTAAACATTTTCTTGTATTTAAATTAATTATATTCGATCTCTTCCCAAGGAATTAATATTTAGTTGGACAATCTCTCAGTGAAATCTTAGAAGGGGGAATCGTGGGCTCTTGTGCTATTTAATTTAAACATTTTCTTGTATTTTAATTAATTATTTTCTCTTCTCCCCAGGAATTTGAATTTTGAAGACTGCAATGTGACTCGGAATCCTTGGACAAGGGGCTTTTCTCCAGAGGAGGATGGATGGACTGAGGCCTGTTCTATAGGCTGCAAGTGAGTTGTTGTCTCTTTATTATCCTGATCCAGGTTTAATTTTAATCTCACTTTCTTGGACGAACCAGTTCTGGTTCGATTGTGGGATGTGGGGGGGGGGCTGGAGTTTGAAACCCTGGGGTTAAAATATCCCGGCTTTGCAATGAGTCACAAACAGGTTAACCCTTTGCTGGGTGGCAAAGAGTAAATTAAATATCTGTAATATGAAGCTGTCTAAAAGTTTGATGCAAATCCAAAATAACAGGGGTGGGAGAGAGTGATTTACCCGAATGTTAAATAAGATTCACAGAGGACATTACAATTCAATTTTCTGAAGTTCAGCCTTTACATTTATCTTCCCCTCTGCAGCTTTCTTCCCCATTCTATTTCTCTCTGCTTTTCTCTCTGTACTTTTCCCCTATCTTCAGCTTTCTCTCCCTTCCTGTTTCTTTCCATTCATCTCTCTCTCTCGAGCAATCTTCCATATCTGTCCATCACTCACCAGAATGTCTCTCTCTCTCTCTCTCTCTCGAGCATTCTTCCATATCTGTCTATCACTCTCCAGAATGTCTCTCTCTCTCTCGAGCATTCTTCCATATCTGTCCATCACTCACCAGAATGTCTCTCTCTCTCGAGCATTCTTCCATATCTGTCTATCACTCTCCAGAATGTCTCTCTCTCTCTCGAGCATTCTTCCATATCTGTCCATCACTCACCAGAATGTCTCTCTCTCCCTCTCGAGCATTCTTCCATATCTGTCCGTCACTCTCCAGAATGTCTCTCTCTCTCTCTCTGGCTCCATCTTCCTTTGTGTCTCTTTAAACCTTTAATCAACAAAAACTGTGTTATTGTAAACAGGGAGACAGGAATATGGCTTCGCTCATTTCAATGCAGAGTACATGAGATAGAGGGAAAGAAACAGCTATGGGCAGAGACAACGAGTGAGAAAGAGAGGGGACAGGGACAAGGATCTAGACAGGAACATCCATCTTTACACTGAGTAAGAGAGACAGGAGCAGAGGGAGAAAAGAGAGGGAGATAGTGAAAGGGAGATGGAGGGAGATGTTGAAATCAATCCCGGGAGGGCGATTTTAAAAACTGTCCCGAAGGAATCAGCAGCCCCTTCCCAAACTGAAAGAGGGAGATGAGCAGCTCCTGGAGTCTGAGAGGGAGACAGGGATGGACTGGGGGGTTGTGGATATTTGAAATCAGTTTTAGGAGATTCTGTTTGTAGATTTCTCTCTCTCTGTTCATGCCATTCTGATGTTTCTGAGAGATTGTGTAACTGAGAAGGGGGAATCCTGCGTTTCGGTGAGATTTAATTGAAATGGTTTCTTGTATTTAATTAATTTTCTCTCTCTTTTCCCCAAGAATTCATATCTAGTTAGACAATCTCTCAGTAAAATCTGAGAAGGGGAATCCTGGGCTCTTGTGCTATTTAATTTAAATATTTTCTGGTACTTTAATTATTTTCTCTCTCTTTTCCCCAAGAATTAATATTTAGATTTTACTGAGAGATTGTGTAACTGAGAAAGGGGAATCCTGGGCTCTTGTGCTATTTAATTTAAATATTTTCTGGTACTTTAATTATTTTCTCTCTCTTTTCCCCAAGAATTAATATTTAGATTTTACTGAGAGATTGTGTAACTGAGAAGGGGGAATCCTGGGCTCTTGTGCTATTTAATTTACACATTTTACACAATAAAATTCACACAGAGGCCTTTACAATTTAGTTTACAGATGTTCAGATTTTCATTTCATCCTCTCCACAGCTTTTCCCCCATTCTGTCTATTTCTCTCTGCTTTTCTCTCCATTTCCTTCCTCTATCTGCCTCTCTTTATTCTCTCTCTCTCCCTCTTTTTCCCAGGAATTAATATTTAGTTGGACAATCTCTCAGTAAAACCTGGAAAGGGGCAATCCTGGGATTTTGTGCTGTGTAATTTTCATTCTGGGTGTCCCGGGGGGTTTGATTTCACTGTCTCAGCCCCTCTCTGCCTCACTCTCTCTCTGTATAAACTTTTCCCAAATTACAAAACACTCAACACAGCTGACTGCACCTTGTGGGATCTTGCTGGGGATTTTGTTTTAAAAAGGGTGTTTTCTCAGAGGCAGTTTAAACCTTTCAGGGGACTGTGGGGAAGTCTCCAGACTTGGGACAACACACACACAGGGTTGGGGGCTGGGGGGGGGAGGTGTGCAGTCAGGTATACTGGTATTCTGGGAGACTGATATTCCCAACAAGGGCCAGAGGTCTCAGTGCTGAAACATATTAAACTGTTCAAACAGAGGCAGGCAGAAAGCCATGAGGCTTCAGAGCTCCCTGTAGATGCAAAGGTAACTCCCATTGCCAAAAAGTAGCCACATGTGAAGTGGAAACACCTTCCCTCAGCTTGTTACACACTGACCTTTCCACAACCCCAACATGTTTACAAACACTCGCTGCAGTTTCTGCAAACTTTGTATCAAACTGCCTCCCATTCTGCTCAATACTGACCCCCTCTCAACCTGGCACTGAACTAGTGTCTGAATTGAGACAGAGACACACAGACAGAGTTTTTAAAGTTGAAAGTTTTGAAGTTTATATATTAGTGTCACAAGTAAGGCTTACATTAACACTGCAATGAAGTTACTGAGAGAGACAGAGAGAGGCAGAGACACACAGAGACAGAGACATAGATAAAGAGACAGAAAGAGACAGTGAGATAAAGAGACAGAGAGGATGTTTAAAGTTTGTTTATTCCTGTCACAAGTAAGGCTCACATTAACGCTGCAGTTACTGAGAGAGACAGAAAGAGAGAGTTTTTAAAGTTGAAAGATTTAAAGTTTATTTATTAGTGTCACAAGGCTTACATTAACACTGCAATGAAGTTAGTGAGAGAGACAGAGATAGAGGGAGCATCCAGAGTGGGTTCAGTAACACATTTATTTATCAGATATCTCTCTCTGTGACTCTTTAGCGATGAGATATTCAGCCAGGATGGTTTCACTGACCCTCTTCAGCAGGCAGATATTCCCAAATCCAGCCTAGGTCTCAGACACACACACACACCACTCACACATTCCCTCTGCTCTGTCCAGGGGAATATTTTAATCCAGGAATTTCTATTTTATATTTACAGGGTGAGGGGGGGAGAAACTCAACTCAAAAATCCTGCAGTCTCTCCAAGCTGCTTTTAAATTTCAATTCAAACCCTGGGCCACGTGGGAAGCTGCAGAGATTGGGAAACTTACCAAACCCAGTTTGTGTGTGTGAGTGTCTGCAGCTTTTGTGTCTTTGAACTTGCGAGGGTGCCAGGGAGAGAATGTCACTGTCTTCACCTCTCTCTCTGCCTCTCTGTATAAAAAAATCACCAAATTAAACCACACTCAGTAATGCGACCATACACAATTAATTATCAAATATCTGTCTCTCTCACTTTATCTCTATCTCTCCCCGTCTCTCTCTCTCCCTGTTCTCTCTCTCCCTGTCTCTTCTCGAGCAGAAACAGATGGAGACAGAGAGGCAGGGAGAGAGAGGAAGAGGGAGGGATGGAAACAGCTGGAGTTGTGGGTTAGATGCAGGGGGAGAGACACAGGCTGTTAGAGGGAGGGGGGTTTTCAGTGAGGGACAGGGTCTCCAGTTTAATTCTGAGGGTCCTGAGAGAGGGATTTCACTGTCTCAGCCCCTCTTTGGCTCCCTCACTCTGTATAAACAATTCCCAAATTTAAAAAACGCTCAACACAGCTGACTGTGCTTTGTGGGATCTTGCTGTGCACCACAGGGATTTTAGTTTTAAAAAGGGTTACTTTTAAGAGGGAGTTCCAGCCTTTCTGGAGATTTGGGATGATGCAGACACACACACACAGGGTAGTGAGTGGGGAAGGGGGGTCACAGCAGGCGAGAGAGTGGGGGGGAGGGGGGGGAGGACTGTGTCCCATCTGATTCAGGTTCACATGGCTGCTGCTGCTGCTGTGGGATCTTGCTGTGCACACACTGGGCCTGTGGCCTTTGCCTGCACTGCAACAACGACCACACTTTATTAAACTAAATCTGGCTCAGGGACCGCAAAGTGTGTTCAAGGAAAAAGCTTGAAAAGGGGTCGGGTAAATTCAAGCACTTTAATCGCCAAGGCATCGTAGGCTCTGGAGCAGGTGCTGGGGAATGGGAGGAGGATAGATTGGGATTTGATGGCCAACATGGAGCTGGTGGGCCGAAGGGCCTGTTTCTGTGCTGTGTGACTCCAGATTCTTTTCTCTCTCTCTTTTCCCAGGAATTTCTATTTGGATGGGGGGGTGGGTATAGAATTTCCCTGTCTCTGTCTCTCCAGTATTCTTACCAATCCCAGCACCCCTCCCCTCTCTCTCTCCCCAGACATTCCTGTCTATATTTCATCTTTCAATAAAATGTTTAAGAAAACACCAATGTGAATTGTTGCCAATTTAATTTGGGAAGAGAGAGAGAGTGGATCCCATTTCCCACACACTCTCCTGCAGTCCTCACCCACAACATTTATTTAATCTGGCCCTCACCAGGTTGTGTGTGTGTGTGTGGGATCTGGCTATGCACACAGGTGGGTCTGGCTCCCTATTCCTCGCACTGTGACCGTGAGCAGAACTTTAAACAGGAAAGATTGAGGGGAAGGAGAAGGGTTGGGGAGGCGGAGGAGGCAGAGAGAGAGATAGAGAAATGGAGGGAGAGCTAAACAGAGAGGGTGTGGGGGGGGGGGGTGAGAGGGTCTCAGCAGGGGCAGGGGGAAAGAGACACAGAGTCTGGGGCTGCCCTCCTCCATCGTGGGACTGGCAGTGGGATCTTGCTGTGCAGAATTACCTTCATTGTCATTTGAATCATTCATTCATTGACTAAGGGAGGGTGGGGGTGTGATTGTGGGATTATAAATATTGTTACCACTCTGAGGTGATGTTTCCCTCTGCGCTATTTTGTAACCCCCCCAAAGGGATACACCTCGCCTCGTAATATTAAGTAAGTGTGTGTGAGACAGGAGGAAGCTACTGGTTTTAGACAGATGTGCAGAAGGAGGCCATTCGGCCCATCTAGTCTGTACCGACCACAATCCCAACCAGGCCCTATTCCCATGACCCCACACTTTTAACCTGCTAATCCCCCTGACACTGGGGTCAATTTAACACGGCCAATCCACCCAACCCGCACAGCTTTGTGCTGTGGGAGGAATTGGTAAATTAAAGCAGGATCTGACACTCTCTGTATCAGGAACAACTAACAGGTCTTTAATTTAGACTGGGTGACAACCTTATTAAAACAATGAACAAACTGAATAAACTCCCCAGTAGAATGCTGTTCCAATGACAAGACTCACTCAGGAATAATGAAATAAATCATTACAGAATAGAGTCACCCTCAAATAATATAATACCAGGCGTCTGTTGGAAGTGTGAACTTTCTTCTGCTGCTTGGGTCTGGAATAGTTTCTGAGTTGGTTTCTGCTTCTATTTAGATGCTGATGTGATGAAGCTGTATATATTACTGCAGGATTCAGTATCAGACTCTCCCTCCTTCAATCTAAAGAGGCAGCAAGGTCGCTCCCTCCCCGTTATTTCCCCCTGTCCCGGGTTTAAATACCCAGAATTTCCTCACAGTATTCCTGCAATTTGAGTGGCTTGAGGCTGTCACCAACGCCCCAATTTGAATGCAATTGGTTGTGTGTGTTTGAGAGCTTGTTTTAAAATCATTCACCCAATTCAAAGCCTGTTTTGCTCTGCTGGGACTCTGGCTGCTGCTTTGGACACAAATGTTGTAAAGTTGTCTTCTGCAGCCCTGCTTTCTGCAGTTTAAAATCCCCAGCACAAAGATACAGGCTTTCTAAAGACACAACGCTGGATGGTTCGTTTTGGTTTTCTCAGCATTTCTTTTCAATATTTACATTTGTCAAACACCACATTTTTAACCTTATATATGCAACTTCATAACCATATTGGACAGGGAGAGAGAGAGTGGGAGAGACAGAGAGAAAGTCACACAAAGAGAGAGGGAGAGAGAGACAGAGAGAGAGAGAAAGTCACATGGAGTAATGAGGATGGGGCCTGGATGTGAATGTGGTCGGTGTAGACCTGATGGGCCGAATGGGCCTCCTTCTGTACTGTAGGGTCCTATTATTCTGTAATGGGGGCTGCGTGCGGTGTGAGGGGAGGGTGGAAGGGGACAGGGGGTGGGAGCAGCACTGGTTCCCTTTTCCCCCCCTCCCTCCTCCCAGGCCCTGTCCGGGAGGTTTCGGGGCTGGAGGGGATTGTTCTGGTGAACTGGCCGGGGCCTGGGGAACCTGTTCTTTGTCCAGGATGTATAATGCAGCCTCTGTGACCAGGCCTCAATCCCAGGCCTAACCTCAGGAAGGCTTTTGCATTTTGCTCCTTTTCCAAACAGTGCCTGTGTTTAAATCGATGGGACTCGACGGTCGAATAAAACCTGCAGCAGACACTTTAATACAAAGAACAGCACAGCACAGGAACAGGTCCTTTGGCCCTCCAAGCCTGCGCCGATCATGTTTCCCTATCGAGACCAATGGCCTGTAACCCTCTATACCCCGTTTGTTCATGTGTCTATCCAGATAAATCTTAAATGTCACTAATGTATCTGCCTCAACCACCTCACTTGGCAGCGCATTCCAGGCCCCCACCACCCTCTGTGTAAAAACCTTCCCCGCACATCTCCACTCAACCTTTCCCCCTTATCTTGAACTTGTTCCCCTTGTAATTATCATTTCTGTCCTGGGAAAAAGCTCCCAACTGTTCATCCTCGCCACACCCCTCGTAATTTTATAAACTTCCAGCTGGTCGTCCCTCAGCCTCCGTCTTTCCAGGGAGAACAATCCCAGTTTATTCAATCACTCCTCACAGCCAATACCCTCCATACCAGGCAACATCCTGGTCAACCCTTTCATTGGATTTGGGATGTGATTGTGGGTTTTCCTGCTATATCTCTTTCTCTTCAATCTTTCTCCCGTGATTGAGAGTTATCAGGGAGGGAGAGAGAGAGAAAGGGATGGTAACAGAGAGAGAGAGAGAGAGAGAAAGGGATGGTAACAGAGAGAGAGAGAGAGAGAGAGCAAAGGCAGAGGGGCAGGGAGAGGAGAGAGATTGGAGGGGAGTGGGTTAGCGGGTGGGGGAGGGGGAGCCTCCGCTGTGCACTCACAGCCCAGCCAGCTCCCCAGTCTCTGGTTAGGTGCATTAACCCACTCTGGCGCATTAACAGGCGCCAGAGTGTGGCGACTAGGAGAATTTCACAGTAACTTCATTGCAGTGTTAATGTAAGCCTTACTTGTGACTAAGAAATAAACTTTACTTTATACTTTACTCTGAGATAAAGACCCTCACTCACAGCCTCCCAGAAGGTGGGATTTATAAACAGCGACTGTGTAACTGAGGCTGAATCTGTGCTGTTGTGTTTGAAAATATATTTTCCTCATATTTGATGTGTTGTAAAGATATTGGAATGTGGCTGCTACCACATTGCAGTGAGAGAGAGATGTAGCTTTGCAGAAGGAGCTTCCCTCCCCATTTCCCCATGGAAATCACTGAGAAATAGCAGACGTGGCCCACAACACGTCATTATTTGAAACGGTCAGACAGAAACTTATCAGAGAGAGCATTTTAATCCCCATTCATCCCCAGATGGAGAAACAGAGCAGAGATCAGGACAGATTATCCAGAGTAGGAGAGACCGGGGCAGAGATGGGGTATTGGATATATATATGTAGATCTGGGGGGAAAGAAAAAGAGACACAGAGGGGGCTGGACAGGTTCAGAGATAGAGGCAGAGAAACGGGCAGAGAGAAAGAAACAGCGAGAGACAGAGGGAATGGGAGAGAGAGGTGTGACTGTGCTCGGAGTGGAAGGTTCCCTGTTCATATCGAATGTACAAACAGCCCCAATCCTGGAGTGACTCATTATTTTTATTTGGGGTGGGGGAGAGATGGAGGGGGGGGGGGAGCGAGGGAGAGAGAGGAAGAAGTGTGGTTCCCTCATTGCCCACTCACTTTAGCCCAATCCTCACTTAAAATATCACTTTGTATCTGGCCCTGCTCAGACTGTGTGTGGGATCTTGCTGTGCCCTCCTCCCCACCCCATATTCTCTGCACTGTGACAGCGCCCCACACTTTAAACATGAAAAGATGGAGAGGAAGGAGGGTGGGGTAGAGAGAGAGGAACAGAGAATGGGTGGGGAGTGTCGGGGGCTCAGTGGAGGGGGGTAGGGGGATAGAGACAGAGGCTCTGGGGGTGGAGGGGGAGGTGGGTGTCCTCCTGCAGTGTGGGACTCCCTGTGGATCCTGATTGCAGCATTCCCAGTCTCTCTCTCTCCCTTTCACTGTGAAGCACTCGGGAGGGAGAGGGAGCTGAAATTCAAATTCCTGAGCCTGGGGGAAAGGCTTGTTCTCAATCCCACAGTCCTGCTTGTGTTTTTAGACAGGGCGCTGGGATTTGTGGGTGTGGATGGAGAAGATTGTTCTGTTTAACTGGGGGGTGGGAGAGAGGGGGGTTTGTTCTTTCTACCTGAGGAATAATGCAGCCTCTGTGACGAGACCGCACTTCATGGCCTAAATCTCAGCAGCACTTTTGCATTCGCTTAATTCCCCAACAGGGTTTAAGTGGCTGAATTCAATGGTTCAATAAAATGTGAAGCAGCCGCTTCAGGGTGGGATTGTGGATTTTCCTGCCCGACTTGCCCCCTCTCATTTCCCTTTTGATTGTGAGTTTTATTTTAAACGGTCAGACAGAAACTTAGAGAGAGCATTTCAATCCAGATTCACCTCGAGGTAGAGAAACAGAGCAGAGATCAGGACAGGTTATCCAGAGACGGGGTATTGGACAGATATAGATCTGGGGGAAGTGTGTAGGAGACGGAGAGGGAGAAACAGAGGGGGGGGGGGGGAGAGGTGACTGATAGAAGTGGGAACTTCATTGGGGCCTCCTGTGTTTATTCACTGGCCTGTCTCTGGAGTAAAGCCCCCAGAATGCTTTGATGTGTTTAATAAATTCAATATCGGGACAGTCAGGAGGCAGTTGGAAGTTCATTGCATTTGAAACGTGTTCCCATTTTGTCAGGGTTTAATAATGAGGAGGTGAAAATGAATGTTTCCCCCACCCCCCCCAGTGAGATTGTGAATTTCAGCAAGTCCTGGGATCTTGCTGTGCCTTTTATTGTTTTTAATCAGCTTTTGTTTTGTGTTTAATCAAATTTCACTTTATTTTCTCTTTCTCTCTTCCAAGGAGAATTCCTTTGGAAACTTTGGCGATGCAGAGAGCGAATAGTTTTGCCGTGAGGAATCCTCGGACAAGAGCTATAACCAGAGAGAAAAATATTAATAAAAGTCCCCGTGTCTTTGTCGTTCATTTTTATACACAGATAGACTGGTGGGGCTTTTACACTGAGGGTTAGTGGTCTGTGTGTCAGGGGGAGGGGGTATTCCCAGTGATCCCTGCTCCAATGTAATCCCACAGATTTCAATCCCTCTCCCTGAAGCTCTGTCTGTGCAACTCCCCCATCCTCAGAACTGTTTCTCCACATCTTTCCAATCCCTGTCTCTCCTCATCCTTTATACCTCAGCCTCTCACAATGGCAGCATCTTTCCCCTGTCTTTCACTCTCTCTGAAACGTTGTCACTCTGTCTTGCCAAAGCCCCACTTTCTACTTATCTCCACATCTCACTTTGTATCTCAGCCTCTCTGGACATCTCCCTCTCTCTCTTTGTGGATCATTTTATCTCAATCACAGCAGCCTCCTCTCCGTCTCTCTCTCTATCTCTGCTCCCCCCTCTGTCTATCTCTGCTCCCTCTCTGTGACTCATTCTGTCTGAAGTACAGCAGCATTCTCTCTCACTCCCCATCTCTATATCTTTTCACAATAACTTCATTGCAGTGTTAATGTAAGCCTACTTGTGATTAACAAATAAAATTTTAACTTTAACTCTACTTTTGTCTCTTATCTCTCTCTCTATCGCTTCCCTCTCTCTATCTGCTTCCCCCTCTCTCTGATCTCTGCTTCCCCCTCTGTGAATCAGTCTGAATTACAGTCGCATCCTCCCCATCTCCATCTCTCTGATCTCTGCTTCCCCCTCTCTGTGAATCATTCTGTCTGAATTACAGCAGCATTCTCTCTATCTCCATCTCTATATCTCTGCTTCTCTGTCTCTTATATCTCTCTCTCTGCTCTCTCGTGGGGGACGGGCCAGATCACGGGTTTGCTGTTCACAAGCAGCAAAGGCCCAGGAACGCAGAGGGAGGGAATCAGGGGCAATTCAGAGGGATCCAGCACTGCTGAAAGGGGGGAGTGTGTAATACAGGGGCTTGTTCAGAGCCGGGGCTATTAGACAGAGAGGGAAGGGGCCGGTGGGGGAGGCTGTTGTACAAGAGCGGGAAAAATTATAACACAGGCTGACCAGAGTCAGGGGTTATCAGAGAAAGGGGGCAATGGAGGAGGGGAGGGGGAATCAGACAGGGGGTCTGTTGTACAGGATGGGGGTGGGGGATGTTATAACACAGGCTGCTCAGTGTCAAGGGAATTAGTCATTTGAACGTTAATGTTTAAAATGGGCAGAGTTTCCACATCCAACTCCACCAGGAGCTGTTTACAGGGGGGTGGTGGACGGGGATGGACGCGCGGAGGGGGGGGGGGTACTAATTAGAAAGGGGGGGATCTGTCAGTCCAGAGGCTGTTCACAGGGAGGGAGTGGGAATTTGCCAGGTTGAGAGGGGCGGGGGGGGGAAAGAGGGGAACTTAGAGGGATACGGGGCTCAGAGGGAAGGATCGGGAGATTTAGAGGGATTGTGAGGAGGGACGACAGATTTGGCTGGAGTGGGGGGGGGATTGAGGGGGATTAAAGGGGGAGAGTGGAGAGGGATGTAGG
>NW_027590423.1:0-37500 GCF_964213995.1 Mustelus asterias
TGGTTTCCATCATAAATTCCGTAAGTGAGTCCTTATTCTGATCAACTCTTCAGAGTCCAATTTCTCCAGCTGGAGATGGAGAGGTTTGGCTGCCTGACCGGTGCTGTTGCTGTTGTTTGTTTCACGATTGTCTGCAAACATGAGTAAGACTGCCTGCGAGCGCAGTTCAATATCATAAAGCTGATATTGATCAGTGAGTTCCAGAATAAAACAAAGACAATCCTTGCAATGTCATAGTTGAAACTTGTAAAAAAAACTACTTCTTTTTCTGTCTCATCATTTGAGGACAATAAGTAAGTGACATAATTTCCATGACTCAGATCTGAAATACATGTTCAAACCCGAATCAATCATATCGGAGTGTGATTAAACTTTAGGTTGAAATCACGATTGGGAAATTACTTTAAATGTGTTTATTCCACAATTGCCTATCTGAAGTTCCCCCTCCCCACCCCGTCTCAACCGAGGCAGACCGAGGGCCGGGTAACTGCAGAATACCCTCGGCCTGAGTAACTGTGTGCCAACCTGAAAAATAACGGCACACAGTAAACTCTGACACATGTATATAGTTTTAAGAAATGAAATGTAACAAAATGTAATGTTTTTGTAAATAAGCACTGTATTGTACTGTAAAAATGATTCTTTTTTGCACTGTTTATGACCTTTGGATCTGTCATTTTGCAATGTTTTATTGGAGAGTTTTTTTTTGTGAATAAAGTATATTTTTGAAATAAAAAAAACATGTGTCGCAGTGGTGTTTTTAGCCCTGAAGCTGGAGACCTGGCTTCCAGTGAGCAGAAATAACCCAAGCTGAGATATAATCAGTGTGCTTGTGAGGAAAATCGCTATATTGTTGGGGCCAGGGGTGGGAATGAAGTCGCTGGTCTGATTATTGAAACAGAGAAACACTGGGTTGTGAATTGTGTCAGAAAACATTTGACAGACATTCAAAATGAGAATGAACATTGATGGCAACCTGTTCTCAGGGATTGTTTTAAATAGCACAATGATAACCTTGCGAAATGTATATGCCAATATAAGCTGTCCCTTAGGCAGCAAAATACTCTGATCAAATAGACCCTTTGATCAAAGAGACCTTGAAAAGGAGAGTGAAGATGGGGAAAGTGCTGCACAATAATTCACACAGGCAAGAAAATGTCATCAAAGGTTGAAGCGTGAGTTAAGGAACTGTAAATGTATTTTTAGTATAGTAGCAAGTTAAAAATTCAACTGTGGCTCAGCCGTTCGTGTTGAGTGTTGTGTTTTGTTTTGATATTTTGTTTATGACCCTGTGACTATCACTGTCGAGACAAAATAATTATTTCTGTTTATCAGTGTGGGAGCGCCCTCTGCTGATCACTAACCGGAACTCCCAGTCTGGGGTTTTTGTGCGGGGTTCGCTACATCTGTACCAGTGTGGGCTCCATGGCACAGAAATACACGGCGCTGTCGGACAGAACAGCTCTGGCGATATTCAAAGGAACAGTATTGTTTCCTTTGTGCAAAGCAGCCGAGAATCTATCTGAGAAATCCGGAGACTTATCGGTATTGCCCGAGCGATATATCTTCATCAAATATCTCAGAGCTTGCCCGGGATACTGGATGTACCAGAACATAGTTTGAAAAGCAGCTGTCGAGCTTTTACAGTCCAGTGTTACGTTCTGTCCTTCCAGAACCGATAATTCAGATCGATCTTGAAACACTGAATCTTCAGCATTTGCCCCTGTAACAAAACACAGAACACACTCAATATCTGGGAGGGAAGAGAGCCCATGGGACAGACACTGATCATTTAAACATTGACTCAAAAAAAGAAAATGCTCGAAATTTTCAGTAGATCTGACAACATCTGTGAGAGGGAGAACAGAGATAATGTTTCAAGTCAGGATGGCACTTTGTCAGAGTTTATTGACTCACCGGGCAGCAAGACCATTATTATCAGCAAACAAAATAAGGAGCACATGGTGTCTGGTTTCGGGTTCGGCAGAAATGAAGCAGTATTTGAAATGTGTTGACATTTCTGTTCTGATATTCAAGCGGAAATTCATATCAGCGGAAACGTAATTTACTCAGAAATTATGGGGCGTTTCCCAGCGACAGGATTGGCCGCTTTCTCAGGATTGATGATCGTCGGGCATCAATCAGCGTTCGCTCGACTAATAAGTTCTGAGTTTCTCTTTCTCCCTGTCTTTCTCAGATTCCCCTGCTCTCTCTTCGTTTGGAGCCTGTCTATCTCGCTCTGTCATTCCGCCTCTGTTTGTCTCACCCCCATTGCTCTGCTTCTGACCGTCTCTGTCTTCGCACTGGCTCTCCATTCTTATCTTTCTCTCCTTCTCCCTAAAATTCAGAGTTCAGACAATCCGATTTCCCTCACTCTCCTATTTCAATGAATCCACTAAGTTACTCATTCTTTTGGTGCAACAAATGTAGAAAACGTTAATAACCAGAAGTTGCGAGGTAAATTATGATGGAAATATTTAAATGTAAATAACTAAAGAATATAGGAAATGAATGTGAATCCAGGGTCATATTTACATCTTGTGTTGTCATTTTAGGAAAGGCATCTTATCGGAATCTTGAGGGCTTCACATTGTTTAGAATGAGTTTTATAACCACTATTAATTGAATAAAGCGAATCGCCAGCAATTAAAATAACGATGTTATTATCTCTCATGTATACGTTCAACTGTGTTCAATTGCATTGGAATAGTAAAAGGATGAACAAGAATAATGCAACATAATCACCAGTAGTAACGACCTTCTGTAATTTGAGAATTCGATGATTTTGCAGGAAATGACCAGTTACCTCAGATTGCCGCCAGATGGCGGTGCCTCACCATGTTTGTGTGTTTACTGCAGCGGGTCCGGGAAGCTTTACGAGGCGGTTCTGCTGCTGGTCTGGTTTCCTCGGGCATCCAGAAGCTCTCGGAAATAATCCTGTCGGTATCATGTACTATGTTATATTATGTTGTGTTAAGGAATGAAGATGAACGAATGGAAAGACAGTGGGTGAATTCGAGACCGAGACCGTGATAGAAGTCAAGGCACAGATTAGGAGGGACAGATGGAGAAATCATAGAAACGCTACAGTACAGAAAGAGGCCATTCGGCCCATCGAGTCTGCACCGACCACAATCCCACCCAGGCTCTACCCCCATATCCCTACACATTTACCCTGCTAATCCCTCTAACCTACACATCTCAGGACACTAAGGGCATTTTTTAGCACGGCCAATCAACCGAACCCGCACATCTTTGGTCTCTCTTTATGTTTTCGTCTGTACTGTCTCCATAAATCTGCAACTGCTCCCTTCACAGTTCCTTCACCGAACCTTCATCTATTTCCCTTCCTGTCTCCGTCTCTCCCTCATTTATCTTACTGTCTGTCCCTCTATTTATCTCCTTGCCTCGCGCACATTTCTCTCATTCCCTTTCCTCGTGTTTATATCCCTGTAACTCCATCTGTCCCTCCTAATCTGTGCCTTGACTTCTATCACGGTCTCGGCCTCGAATTCACCCACTGTCTTTCCATTCGTCTAGTTGGACCAATGAGCGGCACAGGCTTGGAGGGCCGAAGGGCCTGTTTCCTGTGCTGTACTGTTCTCTGTTCTTTGTTCTTTGTTTATCTTCATTCCTTAGCTTGAAGCTTTCTGTGTTGCAGCATTTATTCCCCTCACGGGATCAACATCTAAATCCACTGTTGTACAAATCGCGTATTGTTTTATTTACAATCGCAACCCTCTGAAATCTACCGCGGAGGACGAAGAATTCAGCGTCACCAGGTCACGCACAATGAGATTAGTGTTCTTGAGAAACCGTCACAAAAAATAAATAACATTCAATCTGAGCGTGTGAGGCCGATCAAATAAAACCGCAGACAGCTGAGGACTTTGGATCTGCATTCGATGGAGTTTAGAGAGATGAAGGGGGAATCTCATTGAAAAATACTTGGTTTGTTCTCACTGGATCGACGGAGGTTTGAGGGGAGACCTGATAGAATTCTACAAGATTATGAGGGGCATGGACAGAGTGGATAGTCAGAAGCTTTTTCCCAGGGTGGAAGAGCCAATTACTCAGGTTTAAGGTGTGAGGGGCGAGGTTTAAAGGAGAGGTACGAGGCAGGATTGCTGCAGCAACTGAAAACAGGCGTGAGGTTTTTGTACAGTGACTGGCGTCTTTCCTCTCAGTGTGGGCTGTATCGCACAGTAATACAGAGCGGCATCCGCGCTCTCCGTGTTTCCAATAACCAACTGGCCCCGTTTGCCCGCAGTGGAAAGTTCCAATTCGAACCGGTCTTTTCTCTCTTTGCCATTCGAGAATCTTCTTATTATCCACTCCAGTCTCTGACCGGGTTTTTGTCTGTACCAATGCATTCCATAAATGCTGGACATCTCATAACTGCAGTTTATCAGCACCGAATCCCCGCTCTGGACTGTTCTCGCTGTGGGAGTTTGTGAAACTTGGTCCGAGCGACACCGATCTATGAAAAAACATTCAGACAATGAGGCACTGGAGCAAAACGTTTTTAAATAAACAGTCTCTACAAGTGACCGAGTAAATTTCCTGCACTTACAAGTTAGTAGAATCAGAATGAAAACGAACAGATCCATTAATACAATAAAAATGTCAGAAGGGAACCGGAGCAGAACTCGCAGCAGAAAAGCACGGAGTGAATCAACAGCTTCAATCCGCCACTCATGGAGCACCAGATAAAGTTTCCGTTTTTTGCAGTCTGATTGGCTGGAATCAGACTCTGTTCTTCGGATGTCAGGATGTGGTTTGTTGATCCGCCGCCGCTTCTCTTTCGGGTCACTTATGAACAAGTCAGTTGTCAATAACCCAGCGCGCTTCTTTACTGCAGCTACTTTCATTGATAAAAGTGTTTAAAGTTTAACTGTTCATCAATGAAGGCATTGATTTCAAATTGAAATGATCAGTCATGCGAATTCTACTGAAGCTGCAATTCAAATATTCGTTTCAAATGTAACCAGGTCCTCCCGCCTCTCGGCTCTGGCTCCGTTTTCTCCAGGATTTCAACTGAAGCATCAACGATTTAGTTTGATGTCCCTCCCTCTTCAGGTGAAATCTTAATTATATTATAATCATTCGTACCATGACAAGAGGAATATCCTGTTATCATCCCCAAACGTCCCATTTTATAATTTATACGCACGTGCTTCGCCAAACGGTGGCAACATTAAAATAGGGACAAGTGTCCAGATTTTTTTCACCTGCAAGAATCAAGATTGCTTTCAACAATTGCCGATTCTACATTCTACAAGAGTTTATAGATCATAGAATCCCTACAGTACAGAACGAGGCCATTCGGCCCATCGAGTCTGCACCGACCACAATCCCACCCAGGCCCTACCCCCATATCCCTACATATTTTGCCCGCTAATCCACGCATCCCGGGACACTAAGGGGCAATTTTAACCTGGCCAATCAACCTATCCCGCACATCTTTGGACTGTGGGAGGAAACCGGAGCACCCGGAGGAAACCCACGCAGACACGAGGAGAATGTGCAAACTTCACACAGACAGTGACCCAAGCCAGGAATCGAACCCAGGTCCCTGGAGCTGTAAAGCAGCAGTGCTAACCACTGTGCTACCGTGCCGCCCCACTTTTATACCACTTTCTGGCTTACCAGGAAAAACAGCAAGGACTATGTATAATTAGGTCTAATTTAAATATCTGGAAGATGTTGTCTGATATTTCTGCTTTGATTTGTAAACCAATAAATCTATGATTCTATGATTCTAAAACCGCAGACATCTTCGTTTAACGGTAACAAGGACTCTGTGAACAATCTTGGGTAAACGATTCGAAAGCGGGTAATGACTTTGGAATAAGGGCGGCGGCAATACACCAGAATAATGCCAGGGATGAGGAATTGCGATGCAGATGGACTATGCAAACTGCAATTCTTCTGGAGTTCTCTGCAAAGAGACAGGTCCGACCCAGAGCGCGATGAACTGAACCACGCGAAGGACAAGGAGGCGAGTTTGAAATACATCACAGCCCGAATTGGAATAGGGCTCTGTGCTCCTATAACAACCTGTCCTCCGTTCAAACCATTCCCTCGGAGCAGTCTGAGTTACAGCGGCAAAACTCTTATAGAATAGAAACCCTACAGTGCAGAAGGAGGCCATTCGGCCCATCGAGTCTGCACCGACCACAATCCCACCCAGGCCCTACCCCCACATATTTACCCGCTAATCCCTCTCACTTACGCATCTCAGGACTCTAAGGGGCAATTTTTAACCTGGCCAATCAACCTAACCCGCACATCTTCTTATGTACTCTGTTCACTTTTTTTCCATGTTATTGTCTGGAGTTGTGGATAGTAATGGCTGAGGCTCCAATAAATATCCTCAGCTATCAGGTACTGGCTTTCGAATTGAAGCCGATGTTTCTGCCTCAGAGGCACAGACGCGATCCACTGTGACACAGGAGTTCATCTCTTAATATCAAAGGAGGTAGAACAGAGACCGAACTGAGGTGCTCAACATCATGTGGTTTTGTTAAAGTAAATCGCATGTCACAGTTTCCGCCGGCAGAACATTGGAAAACACAAGCGTCTACTTTAGGAGGTGAGAGGGCAATGGAAAGATGAGATTCATTGATTACTCTGCGATTTGTTAAACTTGGAAGATGGTCATCGGATCCCGACAGTGCAAAAGGAGGCCATTCGGCCCATCAAGACTGCACCGACTCTTATCTAGGCCCTATCCCTGCGGTGTCGAAAGAGATGGCGGAAGAAGAGATAACAGTAAGTTTCAGAAGGGAATGGGAGATAAGTTGAAAGCAGAAAAGTGCAGTCACTGTGAGAGATGCGGGGTTTGAAAGCTGAATTGAAGAATTCTGTAATTCTGAATTCTCACATCAATTCTGCATTCTGTCAGGCAAAGATACCATGGGCCGAGTGGCCTCATCTCCTGCATTGATACGCTATGTTTCTATTTTGTTCATGTCCCTGGCCCCGTTATGCCCCTCCCTCTCTATTTCTTCTCAGTCACTTGGACAGTGAGCAGGTGCAGAATGGTGACAGATTCCGGAGATGGAAGTCTCGCTATTTCTGTTCCGGGTGCAGCTGAATCTGCCGCACACTTCACTCAATATTTTGTCTCCTGCATCCCCGCCCACGACTTCCGTTTTCTGCTCTCACTCTGAACCTGTTGTGTGATTGGACGGATTGCTGCCGCTGCTCCATTCCTCTCATTGGTTGGATCAGCAGTGCAGTGGA
Organism: Mustelus asterias; assembly: GCF_964213995.1. NCBI lineage: Eukaryota > Metazoa > Chordata > Chondrichthyes > Carcharhiniformes > Triakidae > Mustelus > Mustelus asterias. Next base: position 7,249 of record NW_027590423.1, read on the forward strand.
ACAGTGTCTTTCTGTCTCTGACAGGATTTCACTCATTGCAGAGTTACAGACTCAGGAAGCATCATGGTGAACTATCTCACTCCCATCCTCATCATTATCTCACTTCTCAGTAAGTATTTTCTTCCCAGTAAAACTACAAGCTCCTCCTGACTGCTGTAACCCAGATATTCTTGTTGATAAAACAATAGTGATGATGATAATTGTATCGTTTAATCTGAGGCTAACTCTGATTGTCATATTGCTGTTGTTTCTGTTAGAATGGAGCCACCAAGACGAAGTGGAACAATTGGATCCTGTAAAAAAGGTTAAAGAGGAAAATGATGTCACACTAACCTGCACTTTGAAAACAAGCTATTCCAGCCCTAATGTGTACTGGTACAGTCAGCAGCCCGGGAAAGCTCCAGTGTACATGTTTCAGCTTATTGGAGAGAATGTGCAAAAGAATCCCGACCTCAATGACCGGTTTTCTTCCAAATTTGATAAAAAGAACAAGACTAGCGAGCTGATGATCAGTAACACACTGATTTCCGACAGCGCCGTGTACTTCTGTGCCATGAAGCCCACACTGCTGCAGAGATATAGCGATTGCCGTACAAAAACCCCACACTGGCAGTTCCAGTTAGTGCCCAGCAGGGTGCGCGCGCACACACGCGGGTAATTCAGTTTCCACAGAGAGAGTGACAGAGATTCTTAACATTGCAACAAAAGACAACTCTCAAAAACAGCAACTGGTATGGTCCAGTTGCAATTACATTAGTTAATGATCGGAACTTACATTTGCAATATCACTGCAACACCTTTTTTTTTCGTTTTCGATGCCTTTCTCATAGAAATCATAGAAACCGTACAATACAGAAAGAGGCCATTCGGCCCATCTAGTCTGCACCGACCACAATCCCACCCAGGCCCTACCCCCAGATTCCTACATATTTTACCCGCTAATCCCTCTAATCTACACATCCCAGGACACTAAGGGGCAATTTTAGCATGGCCAATCAACCTAACCCGCACATCTTTGGACTGTGGGAGGAAACCGGAGCACCCAGAGGAAACCCACGCAGACACGAGGAGAATGTGCAAACTCTACACAGACAGTGACCCAAGCCGGGAATCGAACCCAGGTCCAAACATCACTGATGAGGATTTCGCTTTGTACTGAATCACTTACTAATCCGATACTCCTGGTGCAAGAATGCTGGTCCGCAGTGTGGAATGGACATTCAGCTGCCTCTCATATAGAGAGGCAAAGTTACAGAATTTCCAATTTGACATTGTTATTGAGTTGAGCTCCTTGCAGATAAATCCTAGCGGTCACCACACTGCCTATGGTAGCCCCACCCACAGTTTTCCTGTGTTGTTCGCACTCTGACCCGTCTCTCCTTTGCTGTTTTCTTGGATATTTCATTGGAGATATTGATCTTTGCTGCTTTTCCCTGTTCGGCACTGATTGGATCAGCAGTCCAATGGGGAGGCAAGCTATATTTCCATTCTGAAAGAGGATTTGACAGACTGCAAAATTACAAATTGAGAGAACATCATATGGAAATATCTCAGACCATTCATTGTTCTGTCACTTCTTATCAGGTAGATGTTTTGACTAAAGCATCATCCTCCCCCGCGCTATAGCTGATATCCCAAACATGATTAATAACAAACTGCTTGTTATGTTGCTGTGAGGATGGATATTGTCATTCTCCATGTCAGAACAGAGCCATCAGGACTCAGGGGACCGGTCGGTTCCTGAAATGATGGTTGAAGGGGAAAGTAATCCCCTGTCGTGGGATGACCAAATTCACTTTGTTCCTTTCGTCCCTCCGCCAATAGGATGAATTGCAGATAAAGGAACTGTGAGGTCATTGGTTGAACTGAAGAACATAGGAGATTGATGCCGATTGGATGTCATCTGATGACGTTCTCAACAGTAAGCCAATCAACAGGGAGCCGGATATGACTCAACCTTTTCCCAACTCTTGACTGACACAAATTCAGCTTCAACTCGTTCTGGTCAAATCCGCCGCGAGCTCTGCAAACATGTGTCTTGTTACTCTGTATTTATTCCTCACAGCGGCAGCTCTGTTAATCGGTAAGTTCACAAGTTGCTCACTCTGTGTTACACACCATTACCACACACTATATTCTGTCGGGCGGTTCGCTCAATGCAAGGGTGTTGATCAGGGAATGGATTGATCACAACATCGAAAAGTTATTTGGAGCTCTCTGGTCTCAACACTGAACACTGTTGGGATTGGGCACATTTCCCCCAGGGATTGATAGAGAATGAGTTGGGCTCAGATTCAAGCTCCTCTGATACCAGTGAATCACTTTGGCAAACATCACACTTCAAACAGACCGTGAGCAGTTTCCAGTTACAGGGACTGAAGACGAGGAACTGATCTCGTTAGAAAGAAGAGAATGTTTATGGTGGAAGTTTTATTTAATTGCCACAAACGTCTTCCCATTCCAGCCACTGAACTGTGAAAAATATGTTTCTGTTTTGCTGTCTGATTTTTCTCTGAGATTATTTTTGCCGATAACGGGCAAATTCTGGGAAAACTGAGTGAAATTGCAATGTTTAATTTAATATTTCTTTGGATTCTTACAGGACATTCCCGAGGAGATTCTGTTTCACAGACAGCGGCTGCAGTCACCGTCACTGAAGGAGATGATGTTCGGTTGCTCTGTAATTACACAACTACAAGCAACAGCTTTGATCTTTTCTGGTACCGTCAGTATACCAGCGGATCCATGGTGTATCTCCTGCACACAAATAAATACTCCGGAAACACAGGGAGATCCAAAGGGGACCGTTTTTCAGCAGAACTCAATGATACAACCCGCACAGTCCCTCTGAATGTGTCTAAAACAGAGCTGGCAGACTCCGGGGTGTATTACTGCGCACTGAGACCCACAGAGACACAGAGCTGGGCTGAACCTGTACAAAAACTGTCAGAGCCTCACTCAACATAACAGAGCGTTAGGAAAACATTGTGATCAGAGTGTGTCTGGTGTGGAACCTGAAATCGTGCTGGTATCTCAAAATTTAATTCTAATATATGTACATATGTATTACTAATAAATATATTACCAAACTAAAACAATGGGGGCAGCTTAGAGAATGAATATTTGACGATTTATAGAGTTTGATGTCCCAAAGTGTTTCCCTGTCACTGAAAACACAGCAGCCAATTTAGACTCAGCGTAATATTGTAGTGTTCTGTCTGTTTCAGGAATTGTGATTGGTGAACAGATATCAAACAGGACATTTCTCCTGCTCTTCTTGGAAACAGTGACCATGTGATGTATCACCTCCAGCTGAGAGGGAACACGGTGCCCCCGATTGAACAGGTCACCGAGAGGCTGGCCGCTCTGACGGTGCAGCGTTCCCTGAGCACTGCACCGTCTCCTCGGTAATTTCCCGGATTCTTATTCCTGCCAGACTGCCTGTGTCCTCTGGAGCGGAAAGAATATCTGAACCGACTGGAGACAGAATCCGGGAAATCCTAGGTGACCACTCATTTCCCCAATCCGGGAATTTAAATTTAAAAATGAAATTAAAAATAAACTTTACTGGGCCCGTAGAAAGATGGTGACAATGGATTTAATCTTTAGAAAGATATTTCAGTCGAAAACAGAATGAAAGATTTTTATTGATGCCTTTTACAGACTTCCGATGTCCGAAAGCACTTTCTAACCCAAGGAAGCTCATTTCCAGTGTTGTTGCTGTGGTGATGTTAGAAACTTTATTAACACAGAAAACAGTGGGAATGTTTAATTCTCTAATCGTGAATCACACCAGGTTCCAGCGACTTAACCATATGGCAAAAAAGAAAGCTTCAAATGGTGAAATCAGAAAGTTTATTAACCATTAAAAATGTAACAAGTTAGAGAGATGAAAAGCAAAGTGTCGATTAACAGTTATTACAGAAAGCTTAACTTTAACAATTGAACAGACTTCTCTCCATCCCTCTCAGACCAGGACATGAAGTGACGGCTCCGAAAACGTGGATAACTTGTGAAACCAACAGCTCTCAACACCTCTCTGTAAACATCTCTCCCTCCACCTCTTTCTACCAAGTTGGCTTCTCAAGATCACTTTTTTATACTTTAAAAATGTCAAAAGACCATCTCAGCCAATTCCCATAAATCTTCAATTATAAACTGAAATAGACACGAGTTTCCGGGCAATTTAAAAACAAATCAACTGTCTGCAGAATCTAAAGGGGTGGGGAGTGAGCAGAAAAAACTTGACACTTTACACAAGTTTAAAAAACGTACTGAACAACAAAACAAACTTGATTTTAAACTTCACCCATTAATGTTTTTTGTTATATTCATCAACCTAATTATTTTAATTTGATCAGTTTTTGTTAGGGATGGGTAACTTCTATTCTTTATAAACTGGTTCACTCGTTTTGTTAATTCTACATGGGCTCGGAGAATCAGAAGCCAGACTTTATCATCCTTATCCTTTTTCTCCCTTTGCCACCACTCCCTCTGTTTTGCGGGAGGGTCGTGGGGATTCCAATCAGACCGAATCAAATTATCATAAAAGTAAAATACTGCGGATACTGGAATCTGAAACAAAAACAGAAAATGCTGGAAGATCTCAGCAGGTCTGACAGCATCTGTGGAGAGAGAATAGTGCCAATGTTTTGAGTCTGGAGGAGCTTCTTACAAAGTGTCATCCAGAATCGAAACGTTGGCTCTCTTCTCTGATCATTTTATCTATAAGCTTCTTGTTCTTAGTTTCCAAATGGCAGGTAAGAGACCTGTGCGGTCCCCACTCGAGCTCTGATTTTTCACTGGCCATGCTTGGGTAGGATTATAACCATTAGAATCTACTCTCAGAGATCTGCTTTTGAGTCCAATGCTACTTGGAGTAGACCATCACTTCACCAAATATCTGGTCACAAGTCCCTCACAGTTCTTATCACAAATTGACGATAGGTTGAGCAATGGTTCAGAATGCTTTTTAACTTCTTAACCAACTACCTAGTACTGTTTGTTGATTGGTCGGACCCCCTTTTTACAGATTCAGGAATCTCAGCTGCTGAACACCAGCCGGTCCTGGAATAAGTTTAATTCTAACTCATTGTGAATAAATATTCTCACCAGGTCCTCTGTCGGGGCCCTGCTAAGCAGCTTTAATGGTCCGTGATTGCAGTAACTGAGCAGTCACAGGAATGTGGTCAAGATAGCCCAATCCCATAATGCCTCACATTCAATCTGCAGTCCTTCAATTATAACAGAATATGTGGCTGTCTGTAGCTGCCTCGGCCATGGTCAACCCCAACACTGCCTTCCTGAACTGCTACAATGCCTGAGGTGTAAGTACATCCACAGTGCCACGAGGGAGGGAGACTGTAGGTGGATACCAGATTGATATATTCCATTCAACCACACCCAAGGTGAGTTATTCCAATTCCTTTATTGTCCAGGACAATATATTCACAATATCTTTAAAACAGGAATTAAACATTCACATTTGATTTCAGGTATTAACATATTCTGTTAGTTTGTTCTTTATTGTCGATCTCAGGCTGGGGTTGTTCCCCTTGGAGCAAAGGAGGTTGAGGGGAGATTTGATAGAGGTGGACAAGATTCTGACAGGTTTAGACAAGGTGGACAAAGAAAAGCTGTTCCCATTAGCTGACGGGACAAGGACGAGGGGGGTCACAGATTTATGGTTTTGGGTCAGAGAGGAAGGGGGGATGTGAGGACGAATCTTTTGATGCAGCGAATGGTAATGACCTGGAACTCGCTGCCTACAAGGGTGGAGGAAGTGGAGACAATAAACAATTACAAAGGAAATTGGATGGGCATTGGGAGGTTTCAAACTGAAATGCTGATTAAATATCTCTGAACTTCCTCACACCCTGTCACTCTGTGATCCTTGTGCAATTTGAAACCAGGTATTCGCAACAAGACTCAAAGAGCATCAGCCCACTGGAGGCAAAATCGTGAGACCGGCCAGTCCAGCAGAAAGAAACCCTCCGACCCTCCCCATTGACCAACTGTGAGAATGAACAAAACGCAGTCCTGGATGTAATTGAGAGCAGAAACAATAACAGCAGAATCCAACCCCTGGAATCACTCGTGAACTTTTTGGTGTCTCAGCAGGTGGGATGAAACTCTGAATCCCTTCCCACACTGAGAGCAGGTGAACGGCCTCTCCCCAGTGCGAACCAGCTGGTGTGTCCGCAGGCTGGATAACCGAGTGAATCCATTCCCACACTGAGAGCAGGTGAACGGTCTCTCCCCAGTGTGAGCTTGCTCGTGTGTCCGCAGGCTGGATAACCGAGTGAATCCCTTCTCACACTGAGAGCAGGTGAATGGCCTCTCCCCAGTGTGAACTCGCTGGTGTCTCTGCAGGTCAGATAAATGACTGAACCTCTTCTCACACTGAGAGCAGGTGAACGGCCTCTCCCCAGTGTGAACTCGCTGGTGTCTCCACAGGGCGGATAAATCAATGAATCCCTTCCCACACTGAGAGCAGGTGAATGGCCTCTCCCCGGTGTGAACTTGCTGGTGTATCCGCAGAGTGGCTAACCGAGTGAATCCCTCCCCACACTGAGAGCAGGTGAACGGCCTCTCCCCAGTGTGAACTCGCTGGTGTCTCAGCAGGCTGGATGAATCACAGAATCCCTTCCCACACTGAGAGCAGGTGAATGCCCTCTCCCCAGTGTGAACTCGCTGGTGTCTCAGCAGGCTGGATGAATCACAGAATCCCTTCCCACACTGAGAGCAGGTGAACGGCCTCTCCCCAGTGTGAACTCGCTGGTGTCTCAGCAGGCTGGATGAATCACAGAATCCCTTCCCACACTGAGAGCAGGTGAACGGCCTCTCCCCAGTGTGAACTCGCTGGTGTATCCACAGGTGGGATGACTGAGTGAATCCCACCCCACACTGAGAGCAGGTGAAGGGCCTCTCCCCAGTGTGAACTCGCTGGTGTATCCACAGGTGGGATGACTGAGTGAATCCCACCCCACACTGAGAGCAGGTGAACGGCCTCTCCCCAGTGTGAACTCGCTGGTGTATCCACAGGTGGGATGACTGAGTGAATCCCACCCCACACTGAGAGCAGGTGAAGGGCCTCTCCCCAGTGTGAACTCGCTGGTGTGTCTGCAGGCTGGATAACTGAGTGAAAATAGACAACAGACACGCAGCGGGTTAGAAGGAGTAACAACAACGGAATAATCGCCTAGAAATGGAAATGGGCAATGAATATGGTGATTGGCGGATTTCAGTCAAAGGTTCAAAATGACCAACCTGTGATCAGGACAATAGCCAGAGACAGACAGACTTTCACCCCCATAGTTCCAGTCTGAACACCAGAAACAGAGGCAGTGATCACTGTCTGCATAAGACCTGGAAATGGAGAAGTTGAAACAGTCAGGGGGATGTTATGAGGTCGAAAGTGACTCCGTCTCTCCGCCCATTTTTACATCTTCAATCATAGAAAAGAAACCCTACAGTACAGAAAGAGGCCATTCGGCCCATCGAGTCTGCACCGACCACAATCCCACCCAGGCCCTACCTCCATATCCCTACATATTTACCCACTAATCCCTCTAACCTACACATCTCAGGACACTAAGGGCAATTTTAGCATGGCCAATCAACCTAATCAAAAAGTCAACCAAAGTCAACCAAAAAGTCGCTCCCTCTGAAGGGAATCGTGATTTTTCATAAGTGATCAGAGAGCGCCCTCCCGTGGACAGCACTGCCGCATATTGGAAACAGGTTCACGCACGGTCACCTGGAAAGACTGGCACATATCCACATAATAGAATCATAGATCATAGAATTTGTACAGTACAGAAAAATGCCATTCGGCCCACCGAGTCTGTACCTATCGCAAGTCTACCCAGGCCCTCGTCCCGTAGCCTCATACATTTGCCCCGCTAATCCCCCTGACACTAGGGTCAATTTATCATGGCCAATCAAACTAACCTGCACATCTTTGGACTGTTGAAGGAAACTGGAGCACCCGGAGGAGACCCACGCAGACACGGGACTTTGTCAGCTCATCCAGAGCTACCGGTCTGTCAGGCTCTCCCGCTCGCCGTCGTCCAAGACTTGCGTGATAGACGACAGGAAAGACTGGGAGGCCGTGCTGTCTGTTGGCTTCAGGTCATACAGTCCGGCTCTTTACGTATTCTTACTGCACTTTTTCGCTTTGTCTTTCTTTCATTCTGATTTGCATGTAACCTCTTCCATTTTCTTTGAATACATTCCCAACTCTCTTCATTTTAAGCTTTTTAAAATTTTCTGATTCAAGAAATGTTTCGCTCTCATTCCCCTTACCATTGGAATTTAATACCGCGCTTGTTGAAACACTGATATTTCTGCGGAGCGGTTTTTGAAAACGGTGCAGGTTTTGGCACGGGACCTGCCTGTGTTTTTTACACTGTGCCTCACGGCGCAGAGATAGGTGGCAGTGTCTGAAACCTGTACGTCTCTCACAGTCAGGATGCTGAGTTTGTTGCCTTCACCGATCGAAGCAGTGATCCTCCCGTGTTGATCGGTTCCTCTTGTGGCCATCACCAGATGCTGGGGTGACTGATTCGGGAGCTGTTTGTACCAACGCACGATGTCAAACGTACTGGAAATAGTGCAGTTCATGGATATATTTCTCGCTTCACTGATAACCATCCGTGGAGGGAGCTGCAGCAACTCAGCTTCTCCGGTCATCCCCGTGCAGATCAGAGTGATAAACAACAAAACGTCGATGCAAATCCTGACCATTCTCAGTTCACACACAACACCGAGATCAGCTTTGAACCAGGAGATGGAAATTAACCCGGAACCAAGTATTCTCTTCGGGTTCAGTTCAGTGCCGTGTTTATGTTGAACTGACAACATTAGGCGGGTTCTACTTTAGCCACCCATACTGAGCGTTTCACACTGACACAGACCCACACAACCTCTGAGGACACACCTGACACGCCCAGATTAAATATTTCTCACGCGACACACTGCTCTCTACTGGTGAATACTGGTAATTCCAGGGTGCAATTCTTCACTTGGATCTTCGACAAGTTGCAGTTCACGAGATAGTTATAAATGAGAAGAGCTGTTTCCTCCTTCTTGTTATAGCTCTTTCACTGCGGGAGAGCTTACAACGTTCCTTCTGTTCTACGATCCAACGATTTCAGCGCATTTTGCTCTCTCGTTCTTTCTGAAGTTTCATTCCACACTGTGACCAGTCCCGGTCTGACAAGAAGAAGGTCCTGATGTTAGTCCTAAAATATCGTTGGATAATTTGGGAACTTGTGCAATGGGAACTAGTCTATCCATCGAATAGTTGGTACATAACTACAGGAGTGGCAACATTGACAATTCATAAGAATATTTCAAAAAATAATAAGTTTGTTATCAGTGTTAACACTATGTTTCTGCATTTGTTCCTTCAATCAAATTTTCTTCAATAAAGACACGCGCTCCGATAATGAACTCAATGCAATGTCCTTCTGCCCTCTCCTGGTGGAAAAAAAGCACTACAATATACAGCTTTAAAACAACCTGTTTCATTTTTGGAATCAAGATTGATTCCAACAACTGCTGATCATTCTCCTCAGTATGAAGTATATTTTTACTTTCTTTTCTTTTTGATTGCGCCTGGAGGTATTAAATCTGATTTTCATTGTTGGAACTCATTGATCATCCGATGTTCCAACAATCTTTTTAGAGCGGATCATGGCTATTGTGTCACTCCACCTCTATCTTCAGGAGTTCAGGTAGAAGTAGAATGGATGACATAAAATCTATTTCTAATACAAGATGCGGGTTGGGGGGAATAGTGGAAACTGGATCTAACATCATGAAACAGAGCCAGTGTTAATTCTGACAAAATACCGATTAAAGTTGTATATTGTAGTGCTTTTTTTCCACTAGGAGAGGGCAGAAGGACATTGTATTAAGTTCATTATCGGAGCGCGTGTCTTTATTGAAGAAAAGTTGATTGAAGGAACAAATGCAGAAACATAGTTTGGACGAACCACCCCTTTACCGTGAACACGATTTTTTGTGTAACAATGCTGCGAATATTGCAAGTGATCGAGATCCTAAGGTCAGGGTCTACATGGAATGTCCATCCACTCTCATTCTGCGTAAATCTATTAAATAGCTAATTCTAGCCCTCCATTCATCCCATTTAAAAGATGGTGTTTGGCTATTTACCACATTGTTGTATTCAATTCTCTCAGGACTCAGTGGCCTCCTGCATCAGCTACGGGGAGTTTTCACAGTTCCAGATCAGCTCTTTTAATTTGGGCTCCGGCTATGATTCAGGAACACCATTAACTAATTTAAAATAAAAGCAAATTACTGTTGATGCTGGAATCTGAAACCAAAAGAAAAATGCTGGAATATCTCTGCTGCTTTGGCAGCACCTATAAGGAGAGAAAAGAGCTGACGTTTCGAGTCCGGATGACCCTTTGTCAAAGCTAAAAGGCATGAGAAGTGGGAGATGTTTATACTTTTTGGTGAGGGAATGAAATATGAGTCATAGCCACAAAAACAAAGGGAAAAGCTGCAAATGGCAGTCCAAAGAGAGAATAGTAGGTGTGAATGGCCAAACGACAGAGAAACTGAAATCAGAGGGTAAGCTGTGACAGATGAAGATAAGGAGGGAGGGGGGAGATGGGTGGAAAAGAGGTAAAATTGAGAAAATGGGGGGAAAGGGAAGCAAAGGAGGAGGAAAGAAATGGAAAGGGGAAAGCGTAGGAGGCGGATAGGAAAGACAATAAAGGAATAAAAGGAAGAGAACAGTTAAAAATTAACCGATTTCCTGTTCTCACTCCGCCTTACAGGTTGATTTTCCAGGAAATGACCAGTTACCTCAGATTGCCGCCAGATGGCGGTGCCTCACCATGTTTGTGTGTTTCCTGCAGCGGGTCCGGGAAGCTTTACGAGGCGGTTATGTTGCTGGTCTGGTTTCCTCGGGCATCCAGAAGCTCTCGGAAATAATCCTGTCGGTATCATGTACTATGTTATATTATGTTGTGTTAAGGAATGAAGATGAACGAATGGAAAGACAGTGGGTGAACTCGAGGCCGAGATCGTGATAGAAGTCAAGGCACAGATTAGGAGGAACAGATGGAGTTACAGGGGAAACATGCGAATAACATGAGGATGCAATCAAACTAGAGCAGATTAACGAGAGTGCAGATGAGATCGAGACTTCTCTTACTTCAGCTTCCCTTTTACAGAGCGGACAGCGACAATGTGCTGTGTAGCCTGGGGGTGGGAGGGGGAATTTCAGAGAGGCAATTGTGGAATCAACGCATTTAATCTCATTTCCCAATCGTAATTTCAACCTAACGTTTAAAAACACTCCAATATGATCAATTCCTGTTTGAAGGTGTATTTCAAATCTGAGTCATGGAAATTATCTACTGTCCTCAAATGATAAGACAGAGTGACAAGTTGTTTATTTTTAAAGGAGAGATTGGGGAAACTGGGGTTGTTCTCCTTGGAAAGACGGAGGATGAGGGGAGACTTAATAGAGGTGTATAAAATTATGAAAGGCATAGATAGGGTGAACGGTGGGAAGCTTTTCCCCGGGTCGGTGGTGACGTTCACGAGGGGTCATAGGTTCAAGGTGAAGGGGGGGAGGTTTAACACAGATATCAGAAGGACATATTTTACACAGAGGGTCGTGGGGGCCTGGAATGTGTTGCCGGGCAAGGTGGTGGAGGCGGACACACTGGGAACGTTTAAGACTTATCTAGACAGCTATATGAATGGAGTGGGAATGGAGGGATACAAAAGAGTGGTCTAGTTTGGACCAGGGAGCGGCGCGGGCTAATTGTTCCTTGTTTCTCGTTTCAAGGCTTCATTCTATGATCATCTTGCTGGTGCCAGTACAGAGCGAGACTGCGGATAGTTGGGAACCTGTCTCGGGGGCAGGGAATTCAGATGGTGTTCGTAAAGCAGAAGTGGAAATGAATAGGGTTGGGAAGCATTTTCTGATCAGGGCCAGTGTGATCTCCTGGACTCGTTTCGATCGCCACAGGGGGTCGGAGAGGAATTTCCCAGATGTTTTTTTCTCCCCATATTGGCCCTGGGGTTTTCACTCTGGGTTTTCGCCTCTCCCTGGAGATCACATGGTCTGGAATGTGGGGGTGAGTTAATAGGTTGTGATGAACAATGCATCGTAGCTGTGAGGGACAGCTCGGTGGATAGGATATTAGGATGTAGATAGGCTGGAAAATTGGGCGGGGATCCTGGATTCAGGATTCAATCCTGGACCGGGGAGCGGCGCGGGCTTGGAGGGCCGAAGGGCCTGTTCCTGTGCTGTATTGTTCTTTGTTCTTTGTTTCACCTATGGTATTACATGGAGTGATTTTGTATTATTCTGCTCCTCGCTAATCCCGATGAGCTGCACTCATAAGGAGTCTTACTCATGTCAGCAGACAATCGGTGAGATAAGCAGCGGCAACAGCACCGTCCAGGCAGCCAAACCTCTCTCCATCTCCAGGTGGAGAATTTGCACTCTGAACAGTTGATCAGAAGAACTCATCGCCTGAGTTTATAATGGAAAGCAGTCCCACAATTGCACTCTGCTTTGTGTCCGGGAGCTCCTGTCTGCTGGATTAAAAATAGTAATTCCTTAACGTTATAAAGCCAATACGCAGAGCGCACAGGCCGGAATCTCTTAATTGCTCCAAAAACCAATTCAAATTGAATCTAAGACATGGTCCCCGCAAGATATATATATATATAAAACCAAGATCCGAGGTGACAAGAAAAGGCCGTGCACCTGATATTGGGCTTGATCTAACGCTTGATCTTAGCCAAATGATTGACATGTCTGCTGGGGTTAGTGTAGAATCTCGGGCAGATGCTGCCACCATGTACAGCGAAGCTCTCAGACGGTCAAGCACACACCCAGAGAAAACCACATTAACCTCGGATTAAACGATCACCCAACTGCTTCCAGCCTTGACCGAGAAAACTAACTGCATAATCCAATTAGACCGGCAGATCCGTCATCAAATCAGTCTCGAGGTTAATCCGGGTTCCGTTCAGTTTCTGATCAGTTGTAAATTCCCACAAACTCAGGGCTGGAGATTCAGACCAGCTCCGGGAGAGATGTGTCTGTCCCTCAGACCAGACCCACTGACGTCACACACATTACAGGTTGCGCTAAAGATGTCCTCATTCTGACGTCACGATGTCGTATGCTCTGACGTCACAATGCTGAGTGCTCTGTCTTCAGTCTGCCGGCTGCTCTGATCACAATGTCGGATGCTGTGACGCATGCGTAGTCTCCTCCCCCACGCCCCATCAATGCTGAAGCTCGCTCAGTGCTTCACTTTGTGATCACAAGTCCCACAGACCCGGCTCTGATCGCCACAGTGTAGCTGCTTTTGGCCTCAGTTTCATATCTAATAGCTTTGTATTCCCAAGAGTTTCTCGGCCTGAGACCTGTTGAAAACTACTTTACACAAGCGAATAGGATCGGGCATGTGGCTGAGCTTCAATTTAGTGATTATCTCCCTGGATTTCTTGCTCTTCCATCAGTGTGAGTGTGGTGACTATTTTTGACTGGAACATTTCACATATTAGCAATGTTATGTCATGTTAAATTGTACTCCGCTTTGTTGTATTTTCTTGTAATGTGTACACAGTTGTACTTTATTGTGCTACATTACCTTGCGCTATCTTATTACTGAATATCTACATATCTTCCCAGGTGCCGCTGGCAGTGAAGATGTATCACAGCTTCCGAAGTCAATGGTTGTTACCGAGGGAGACACTGCATCGTTGAACTGTTCCACAACAATAGCTGGAAATATCCTACAATGGTATAAACAATACCCGAATAGAACCGTGCAGCACCTGGTGAGCGGTACCAACGATCAGGGCAGGATCACGGCTCGGTACATTTCTGCAGAGAAACGCAGCACTCTGGCTGTTAGTGACGCTGAAGTGACAGACACCGCCACCTACTTCTGTGCAAGGAAGGCACAGTGTAGCAAAGATCATTCAGGGCCGCACAAAAACCTGCCGCGGGGCTCCTGAAAGTGTGTACCCTGTGCAGAGAGCTGGGCTTTTAACCACATTCTCCCTTAGATAAGTACAGCAGGAAGCCAATCAGCAAGGCCTGTTCCTGATTCGGGTTGGTTCTTTAATATCAGGAGAGAAAGGTCAAAATACATTGAAATTCGGCTATGTTTTTGAAATCTCACCCAGACAGCAAGTGTTCGTCGCTGTTTTCAGATTTGACCATCGTGCTGATCGATGAGTCAATATTCAAAGTATGGCTGTCTGTGCCCTGTGGTAACTTCAATTCCACACTGTAACACATTCTCGATTTGGCTCCAGGGACACATGGCAAACACTGAGTCTCCCAGGATTCATCGGTGTTGAAGGCTCTGGAAGAGCAGTTACTAGTGTTCAGCGATTGCCACTCCGTATCTGAAAACTTTCGGTACAGATGTACGCGGATCAGTGTTCCGGGCAAGCTCCAGGATATTTAATGAAGACGTAGAGTGTATATATCTGGGCTCTTGGTTCTGCGCCTGTTTCCAATGCTGTTGTACTGTCCACGGGAGGGCGCTCTCTGATCACTTACCGAACAACGTGGCCTCCTTTTGCAGAAAGTGACTATTTGTCAATGTGAAAATCCCCTGGATTACTGCTCTGTAAGATATCACTGTGTAATCTAACAATTAATCCAGTTCCCCTGGATTACTGCTCTGTAACATATCACTGTGTAATCCAACAATTAATCCAGTTCCCCTGGATTACTGCTCTGTGACATTTCACTGTGTAATCTAACAATTAATCCAGTTCCCCTGGATTACTGCTCTGTAACATATCACTGTGTAATCTAACAATTAATCCAGTTCCCCTGGATTACTGCTCTGTAACATATCACTGTGTAATCTAACAATTAACCCAGTTCCCCTGGATTACTGCTCTGTGACATTTCACTGTGTAATCTAACAATTAATCCAGTTCCCCTGGATTACTGCTCTGTAACATATCACTGTGTAATCTAACAATTAATCCAGTTCCCCTGGATTACTGCTCTGTAACATATCACTGTGTAATCTAACAATTAATCCAGTTCCCCTGGATTACTGCTCTGTGACATTTCACTGTGTAATCTAACAATTAATCCAGTTCCCCTGGATTACTGCTCTGTAACATATCACTGTGTAATCTAACAATTAATCCAGTTCCCCTGGATTACTGCTCTGTAACATATCACTGTGTAATCTAACAATTAATCCAGTTCCCCTGGATTCCTGCTCTGTAACATATCACTGTGTAATCTAACAATTAATCCAGTTCCCCTGGATTACTGCTCTGTAACATATCACTGTGTAATCTAACAATTAATCCAGTTCCCCTGGATTACTGCTCTGTAACATATCACTGTGTAATCTAACAATTAATCCAGTTCCCCTGGATTACTGCTCTGTAACATATCACTGTGTAATCTAACAATTAATCCAGTTCTCCTGGATTACTGCTCTGTAACATATCACTGTGTAATCCAACAATTAATCCAGTTCCCCTGGATTACTGCTCTGTAACATATCACTGTGTAATCTAACAATTAATCCAGTTCCCCTGGATTACTGCTCTGTAACATATCACTGTGTAATCTAACAATTAATCCAGTTCTCCTGGAATACTGCTCTGTGACATATCACTGTGTAATCTAACAATTAATCCAGTTCCCCTGGATTACTGCTCTGTAACATATCACTGTGTAATCTAACAATTACTCCAGTTCCCCTGGATTACTGCTCTGTAACATATCACTGTGTAATCTAACAATTAATCCAGTTCCCCTGGATTACTGCCCTGTAACATATCACTGTGTAATCCAACAATTAATCCAGTTCCCCTGGATTACTGCTCTGTAACATATCACTGTGTAATCTAACAATTAATCCAGTTCTCCTGGATTACTGCTCTGTAACATATCACTGTGTAATCTAACAATTAATCCAGTTCTCCTGGATTACTGCTCTGTAACATATCACTGTGTAATCTAACAATTAATCCAGTTCCCCTGGATTACTGCTCTGTAACATATCACTGTGTAATCTAACAATTAATCCAGTTCCCCTGGATTACTGCTCTGTAACATATCACTGTGTAATCTAACAATTAATCCAGTTCCCCTGGATTACTGCTCTGTAACATATCACTGTGTAATCTAACAATTAATCCAGTT
The DNA here is from genome assembly GCF_964213995.1 of Mustelus asterias. NCBI lineage: Eukaryota > Metazoa > Chordata > Chondrichthyes > Carcharhiniformes > Triakidae > Mustelus > Mustelus asterias. The sequence goes on from NW_027590423.1 coordinate 23,453, forward strand.
CCCCTGGATTACTGCTCTGTAACATATCACTGTGTAATCTAACAATTAATCCAGTTCTCCTGGATTACTGCTCTGTAACATATCACTGTGTAATCTAACAATTAATCCAGTTCCCCTGGATTACTGCCCTGTAACATATCACTGTGTAATCTAACAATTAATCCAGTTCCCCTGGATTACTGCTCTGTAACATATCACTGTGTAATCTAACAATTAATCCAGTTCCCCTGGATTACTGCTCTGTGACATATCAGTGTGTAATCCAACAATTAATCCAGTTCCCCTGGATTACTGCCCTGTAACATATCACTGTGTAATCCAACAATTAATCCAGTTCCCCTGGATTACTGCTCTGTGACATATCAGTGTGTAATCCAACAATTAATCCAGTTCCCCTGGATTACTGCTCTGTAACATATCACTGTGTAATCCAACAATTAATCCAGTTCCCCTGGATTACTGCTCTGTAACATATCACTGTGTAATCTAACAATTAATCCAGTTCCCCTGGATTACTGCTCTGTAACATATCACTGTGTAATCTAACAATTAATCCAGTTCCCCTGGATTACTGCTCTGTAACATATCACTGTGTAATCGAACAATTAATCCAGTTCCCCTGGATTACTGCTCTGTAACATATCACTGTGTAATCTAACAATTAATCCAGTTCCCCTGGATTTCTGCTCTGTGACATATCACTGTGTAATCTAACAATTAATCCAGTTCTCCTGGATTCCTGCTCTGTGACATATCACTGTGTAATCTAACAATTAATCCAGTTCCCCTGGATTCCTGCTCTGTGACATATCACTGTGTAATCTAACAATTAATCCAGTTCCCCTGGATTCCTGCTCTGTGACATATCACTGTGTAATCTAACAATTAATCCAGTTCCCCTGGATTACTGCTCTGTAACATATCACTGTGTAATCTAACAATTAATCCAGTTCCCCTGGATTCCTGCTCTGTGACATATCACTGTGTAATCTAACAATTAATCCAGTTCTCCTGGATTACTGCTCTGTGACATATCACTGTGTAATCTAACAATTAATCCAGTTCCCCTGGATTACTGCTCTGTAACATATCACTGTGTAATCTCACAATTAATCCAGTTCCCCTGGATTACTGCTCTGTAACATATCACTGTGTAATCCAACAATTAATCCAGTTCCCTGGATTCCTGCTCTGTAACATATCACTGTGTAATCTAACAATTAATCCAGTTCCCCTGGATTACTGCTCTGTAACATATCACTGTGTAATCTAACAATTAATCCAGTTCCCCTGGATTACTGCTCTGTAACATATCACTGTGTAATCCAACAATTAATCCAGTTCCCCTGGATTACTGCTCTGTAACATATCACTGTGTAATCTAACAATTAATCCAGTTCTCCTGGATTACTGCTCTGTAACATATCACTGTGTAATCTAACAATTAATCCAGTTCCCCTGGATTACTGCTCTGTAACATATCACTGTGTAATCTAACAATTAATCCAGTTCTCCTGGATTACTGCTCTGTAACATATCACTGTGTAATCCAACAATTAATCCAGTTCCCCTGGATTACTGCTCTGTAACATATCACTGTGTAATCTAACAATTAATCCAGTTCCCCTGGATTACTGCTCTGTAACATATCACTGTGTAATCTAACAATTAATCCAGTTCCCCTGGATTACTGCTCTGTGACATATCACTGTGTAATCTAACAATTAATCCAGTTCCCCTGGATTACTGCTCTGTGACATATCACTGTGTAATCTAACAATTAATCCAGTTCCCCTGGATTACTGCTCTGTAACATATCACTGTGTAATCTAACAATTAATCCAGTTCCCCTGGATTACTGCTCTGTAACATATCACTGTGTAATCTAACAATTAATCCAGTTCCCCTGGATTAATGCTCTGTAACATATCACTGTGTAATCTAACAATTAATCCAGTTCCCCTGTATTACTGCTCTGTAACATATCACTGTGTAATCCAACAATTAATCCAGTTCCCCTGGATTACTGCTCTGTAACATATCACTGTGTAATCCAACAATTAATCCAGTTCCCCTGGATTACTGCTCTGTAACATATCACTGTGTAATCTAACAATTAATCCAGTTCTCCTGGATTACTGCTCTGTAACATATCACTGTGTAATCTAACAATTAATCCAGTTCTCCTGGATTACTGCTCTGTAACATATCACTGTGTAATCTAACAATTAATCCAGTTCCCCTGGATTACTGCTCTGTAACATATCACTGTGTAATCTAACAATTAATCCAGTTCCCCTGGATTACTGCTCTGTAACATATCACTGTGTAATCTAACAATTAATCCAGTTCCCCTGGATTACTGCTCTGTAACATATCACTGTGTAATCTAACAATTAATCCAGTTCCCCTGGATTACTGCTCTGTAACATATCACTGTGTAATCTAACAATTAATCCAGTTCTCCTGGATTACTGCTCTGTAACATATCACTGTGTAATCTAACAATTAATCCAGTTCCCCTGGATTACTGCCCTGTAACATATCACTGTGTAATCTAACAATTAATCCAGTTCCCCTGGATTACTGCTCTGTAACATATCACTGTGTAATCTAACAATTAATCCAGTTCCCCTGGATTACTGCTCTGTGACATATCAGTGTGTAATCCAACAATTAATCCAGTTCCCCTGGATTACTGCCCTGTAACATATCACTCAGGGCTGAATATTCAGATCAGCTCCAGGAGAGATGTCTCTGACCCACAATCCAGACCCACTGACGTCACTCGCAATGCACAGTGACGTCACATGGGCTACAGGGTGACGCCACACATTCTGACGCCACACATATCCGCATTCCGACGTCACAATACACGATGTTCTGACGTCTGACGTTGGGCGGCACGGTGCCACAGTGGTTAGCACAGCTGCCTCACAGCGCCCCCGGTTCGATTCCAGCCTCGGGTCACTGTCTGTCTGGAGTTTGGATGTTCTCCCCGTGTCTGCGTGGGTTTCCTCCGGGTGCTCCGGTTTCCTCCCTCAGTCCAAAGATGTGCGGGTTAGGTTGACTGGCCATGTTGAATTGCCCCCTCGTGTCAGGGGGATTCGCGGGGTAAAGATGTGAGGTTACGGGGAGAGGGTCTGGGTGGGGCTGTGGTCGGTGCGGGTTCAATGGGCCGAATGGTCTCCTTCTGCACTGTAGGCATTCTATGATTCTATGAGGTTACAATGACGCGGATGCTCTGACGTCAGAATGCCGGATGTTCTGACGTCAGAATGCCGGATGTTCTGACGTCAGAATGCCGGATGTTCTGACGTCACAATACTGGATGTTCTGTCGCATGCGCACTCTCCTCCCCCGCACTATCAATGCTGAAGCTCCCTCACTGATTCACTTTGTGATCACAAGTCCCAGCGACCCGGCTCTCACCGACACTCTGTGACTGGTTTGGGGCTCGGTTTGATATCCAATCGCATTGCTTTCCCAGGAGCTTCTCTCAGCCTGGGATCTGCTGACAGCTGTTTCACACAAGCCGATAGGATCCAACATGTTCCTGAGCTTCACTTTGGTGATTATTTTCCTGGATTTCTTACTGTTCCCTCAGTGTAAGTGTGGTCACTATTTCTGACAGCAATATTTCACACCTCAGCAATGTTAGGTTCTGTTAAATTGTACTCAGCTTTATTATATCATCTCGAATTGTGAATACAATGGTACTTTATTGTGCTACATTATAGTACGATATGTTATTACTGCAAATGTACATATTCTTCCCAGATGCCGCTGGCAGTGAAGAGCTATCACAGTCTCCGGAGTCAGTGGTTGTTACCGAGGGAGCCACTGCATCGTTGAACTGTTCAGCCACAGTAACTGGACAGGTCCTTCATTGGTACAGACAAAATCCAGACAGAACCGTGCAGCACCTGGTGAGCGGTACCAGCGATCAGGGCAGGATCACGGCTCGGTACAGTTTCTCAGAGAACCACAGCGTTCTGAATGTTAGTGAAGCTCGGCTGACAGACACCGCCACCTATTTCTGTGCGATGCAGGCACAGTCTAGCAAAGACCGTACAGGGCCGTACAAAAACCTGCCGCGATCATCCAGAAATTGGAGCCTGTGCAGAGAGCTGGACTTTTAATCACTCTCTCCCTTGGATACGCGCCACAGTCACCCGATCAGTGAGACCTGTTGCCGATTTGGGTTTACTCTTTAAAATCAAAAAAGAACGGATAAAATACATTTAAATTGGGTTATTTTCTGTGGAAATGTCATCCGGGCAGCGCATGTTCCATGGTGCTTCCAAATTGGAATAATCGTGGTATTCCGTGAGTCAATATTAAAAGGATCCTTGTCTATTTCCTGTGATAAATCCCATTCCAGTCTGTGACACATTCTAAGTTCGGCTGCAGGGACGAGTGACAGACATTGAGTTTCCCAGACTCCATCGGAGTTGAAAGCTCTGGAAGACCAGTCAGGAGTGCTAAGGGACAGTCACTCCATATCTGAAAGCTTTCTGTGCCTATCTAGACAGAGCAGTATTCCGGGTAAGTTATGGGATATTTAATGAAGTGGTAGAGGGCCAGACATTGAGAGAGGTCCCAAGGTCTCTCAGACCGGTTCGCTGTTCATTTGAACGAACAAAGGCAGCAATGAACCTGTTCGATAAATAAACGACCAAGTCATCCCATTTTCACAGAAAAGTGGACAGGGATCGATAAATGTTATTCATTGCATTGATATTTGTTACCATCTGGAGTAGAGCGCCGCAAACTATAAAGGAAGAGCATTCAATAGTAAATTTCAAAAAGGCATTGTCAGACCTTGAGAACGGAAAATAACACGTGGAATGGGGGGTGAGAAGAGCAATTGGGAAAGGTCTTTCATAGAGCCACAGGGAGAGTCAATTGTTTCTGATCCATTCGCGCCCGTCCGTCACTATTTTTTCTCAGTCACTTGAGCAGTGAGCAGATGCAGGTTGTCACAGACTGCTGCAGGTTCAGCTGTCGCTGTTTCCTCTCCATCACCTGCGACTGCCGCTGGGAACTCCGCACTTCCATCAGCTTTGAGTCTGCGGTGACCCCGGCCACAGCTTCCGGTTGCTGCTATTCATTCCAACACCATTGTGCTTTTCTAGACATTGCTGCCGCTGGTCGATTTCTGTCATTGGTTAGATCAGAAGTTCAGTGCTTCAGTCTATCATTAGTGTAGCAAGTAAGCTTATATTAACACTGCAGTGAAGTTACTGTGGAAATCTCCTCAACGCCACACTCCGGCGCCTGTTCGGGTACACTGAGGGAGAGCTTAGCATGGCTGATTAGCGACTGATTCAGGAAGTGATGCGTGGTACTGTCGGATAATACAGCCTTTTTAACGAGGTGAGTCTGTGTTGAAATTATTATTGAGCAATCCAAGTATTCGTAACTACAGCAGACTTTGACACATCAAATGTTTGGTTCTAGGAATTGCTGGGGCAATCACAGTTAACGGCCCTGGAAGATGATATAACAGTAATTTTTGGCTACATGATCTCTACATCTGGGAGCTTGCATTACCGCTGCTCTGAAGTAGATTTGGAGGTTAACTGCATGCATTGCGCCATAAAGATATGTCTCATGATTTCGCAATCTGTTCCTCTGGTGACCTAGACAAGATGTGGAGATGCCGGCATTGGACTGGGGTAAACACAGTAAGAAGTCTCACAACACCAGGTTAAAGTCCAACAGGTTTATTTGGTAGCAAAAACCACGAGCTTTCGGAGCGCTGCCCCTTCGTCAGGTGAGTGGGAGTTCTGATCACAAACAGTGCACAAAGACACAAACTCAATTTACATGAATAATGATTGGAATGTGAGTCTTTACAGCTAATCAAGTCTTAAAGGTACAGACAATGTGAGTGGAGGCAGCATTAAGCACAGGTTAAATAGATGTGTATTGTCTCCAGACAGGACAGCTAGTGAGATTTTGCACAGGTTTTGCCACACTCTCTGACAGAGATTTTGCATCGAGAGACAGAGGGAGAGTGTGTGCGTGTGTCCCTGTGTGTGAGAGAGTTCAAAGTAACCTTCAAATACCTGGACTCCGCAATCTCTTTATTCCTGGATCAGTGTGGCAACCCTGTCTGACAGAGAATTAAACATTCCCACTGTTTTCTGTGTTAATAAAGTTTCTGCCATCACCACAGCGGCGACACTGGACATGAGGTTCCTTGGGTTAGAAAGCGCTTTTGGACATCTGAAGTCTGTAAAAGGCATCCATAAAAATATTTCTTTCTGTTTTCGACTGAAATATCTTTCTGGAGATTAAATTCATTGTCTTCATATTTCCACGGCCAGAAAAGTTTATTTTTAATTTCATTTTTAAAATTTAAATCCGTTTCTTTCCCGGATTGGGTTAATGAGTGGTCACCACCTCCTAGGATTTCCCGGATTCTGTCTCCAGTCGGTTCAGATATTTTTTCCGCTCCAGAGGACACAGGCAGTCTGGCAGGAATAAGAATCCGGGAACTTACCGAGGAGACAGTGCAGTGCTCAGGGAACGGTGCACAGTCAGAGCTGCCAGCCTCGCGGTGACCTGTTCAATCGGGGGCACCGTGTTCCCTCTCAGCTGGAGGTGACACATCACATGGTCACTGTTTCCAAGAAGAGCAGGAGAAATGTCCTGTTTGATGTCTGTTCACCAATCACAATTCCTGAAACAGACAGAACACTACAATATTACGCTGAGTCTAAATTGGCTGCTGTGTTTTCAGTGACAGGGAAACACTTTGGGACATCAAACTCTATAAATCGTCAAATATTCATTCTCTAAGCTGCCCCCATTGTTTTAGTTTGGTAATATATTTATTAGTAATACATATGTACATATATTAGAATTAAATTTTGAGATACCAGCACGATTTCAGGTTCCACATCAGACTCACTCTGATCACAATCTTTGCCGAACGCTCTGTTATGTTGAGTGACGCTCTGACAGTTTTTGTACAGGTTCAGCCCAGCTCTGTGTCTCTGTGGGTCTCAGTGCGCAGTAATAAACCCCGGAGTCTGCCAGCTCTGTTTTAGACACATTCAGAGGGACTGTGCGGGTTGAATCATTGAGTTCTACTGAAAAACGGTCCCCTTCGGATCTCCCTGTGTTTCCGGAGTATTTATTTGTCTGCAGGAGATACACCATGGATCCGCTGGTATACTGACGGTACCAGAAAAGATCAAAGCTGTTGCTTGTAGTTGTGTAATTACAGAGCAACCGAACATCATCTCCTTCAGTGACGGTGACTGCAGCCGCTGTCTGTGAAACAGAATCTCCTCGGGAATGTCCTGTAAGAATCCAAAGAAATATTAAATTAAACATTGCAATTTCACTCAGTTTTCCCAGAATTTGCCCGTTATCGGCAAAAATAATCTCAGAGAAAAATCAGACAGCAAAACAGAAACATATTTTTCACAGTTCAGTGGCTGGAATGGGAAGACGTTTGTGGCGATTAAATAAAACTTCCACCATAAACATTCTCTTCTTTCTAACGAGATCAGTTCCTCGTCTTCAGTCCCTGTAACTGGAAACTGCTCACGGTCTGTTTGAAATGTGATGTTTGCCAAAGTGGTTCACTGGCATCAGAGGAGCTTGAATCTGAGCCCAACTCATTCTCTATCAATCCCTGGGGGAAATGTGCCCAATCCCAACAGTGTTCAGTGTTGAGACCAGAGAGATCCAAATAACTTTTCGATGTTGTGATCAATCCATTCCCTGATCAACCCCCTTGCATTGAGCGAACAGCCCGACAGAATATAGTGTGTGGTAATGGTGTGTAACACAGAGTGAGCAACTTGTGAACTTACCGATTAACAGAGCTGCCGCTGTGAGGAATAAATACAGAGTAACAAGACACATGTTTGCAGAGCTCGCGGTGAATTTGACCAGAACGGGTTGAAGCTGAATTTGTGTCGGTCAAGAGTTGGGAAAAGGGTGAGTCATATCCGGCTACCTGTTGATTGGTTTACTGTTGAGAACGTCATCAGATGACATCCAATCGGCATCAATCTCCTATGTTCTTCAGTTCAACCAATGACCTCACAGTTCCTTTATCTGCAATTCATCCTATTGGCGGAGGGACGAAAGGAACAAAGTGAATTTGGTCATCCCACGACAGGGGATTACTTTCCCCTTCAACCGTCATTTCAGGAACCGACCGGTCCCCTGAGTCCTGATGGCTCTGTTCTGACATGGAGAATGACAATATCTATCCTCACAGCAACATAACAAGCAGTTTGTTATTAATCATGTTTGGGATAGCAGCTATAGTGCGGGGAAGGATGATTTTTTAGTCAAAACATCTACTTCATAAGAAGTGACAGAACAATGAATGGTCTGAGATATTTCCATATGATGTTCTCTCAATTTGTAATTTTGCAGTCTGTCAGATCCTCTTTCAGAGTGGAAATATAGCTTGCCTCCCCATTGGACTGCTGATCCAATCAGTGCCGAACAGGGAAAAGCAGCAAAGATCAATATCTCCAATGAAATATCCAATAAAACAGCAAAGGAGAGACGGGTCAGAGTGCGAACATCACAGGAAAACTGTGGGTGGGGCTACGATAGGTAGTGTGGTGACAGCTAGGATTTATCTGCAAGGAGCTGAACTCAATAACAATGTCAAATTGGAAATTCTGTAACTTTGCCTCTCTATATGAGAGGCAGCTGAATGTCCATTCCATACTGCGGACCAGCATTCTTGCATCAGGAGTATCGGGTTAGTAAGTGATTCAGTACAAAGCGAAATCCTCATCAGTGATGTTTGGACCTGGGTTCGATTCCCGGCTTGGGTCACTGTCTGTGTAGAGTTTGCACATTCTCCTCGTGTCTGCGTGGGTTTCCTCTGGGTGCTCCGGTTTCCTCCCACAGTCCAAAGATGTGCGGGTTAGGTTGATTGGCCATGCTAAAATTGCCCCTTAGTGTCCTGGGATGTGTAGATTAGAGGGATTAGCGGGTAAAATATGTAGGAATCTGGGGGTAGGGCCTGGGTGGGATTGTGGTCGGTGCAGACTAGATGGGCCGAATGGCCTCTTTCTGTATTGTACGGTTTCCATGATTTCTATGAGAAAGGCATCGAAAACGAAAAAAAAGGGGTGTTGAAGTATCTCAGATCGATATTGCAAATGTAAGTTCCGATCATTAACTAATGTAACTGCAACTGGACCACACCAGTTGCTGTTTTTGAGAGTTGTCTTTTGTTGCAATGTTAAGAATCTCTGTCACTCTCTCTGTGGAAACTGAATTACCCGCGTGTGTGCGCGCGCACCCTGCTGGGCACTAACTGGAACTGAACATTAGTGAAGCAGATTGGTTTTCTCCACCTTTTCCTCCAATTAAAATAGTCCATAAAAACGATCTGGCCAAACCTTTGGGACATGTGACCCTAAACTCTCCTGTGACTCGGGGTCAAATTTCTCACATTAAGGCTCCTGTGAAGCATCTTGGGATAATACTGTCCAAGGTGCTATTTTAATGCAAGTTGTTGTTGTGTGTGTCTGAGTGTCAGCTTCTGTCCATGTCCAGGACACTGCAGGTAACAGAGAATGATTCACTCTGGTCTGCGATTGTACATCTCGTGTGTGTCTCAGTGTCAGCTCTGAAACATGTACAGCACTATCCCATCCTGTTTCTGTGTCTCTCTGCCTCTGTATCTGTATCTCTCCCTCTCGCTCCATCTCTCTCCCCAGGACTGAAACAAACTAGAGTTTAAATCCCACACTGGGATGCTGTTCAATGTGAGTTCAGTTTTCCCAGAAATAAAAATCCTCATAGCTGCGTATCTGTCACATTTCAAATACTAACATTACTTGAGTGAAGAGACAACTCTGTCAGAAATATCTCAGTGCTGCGTTCACACGAAATGGCCACTGGGAAGAAACGCCAAATGGCTGCCTGATATTTGTGGATATTTTTCACAGATTCCCAGAAAGGGAGAGATGGACAGAAGACACAGACACAGAGAGTGAGAAAAAGAGAGAGACACAGATTGATAGAGGTATAAAAGCTTTCCCTTTACCTGCACATGATTTAACTTGTTCCCAGTTGGTTTATGGATTCTCTCCTCAACTTATTGTCCAAAGTGCATCACCTCACATTTCTCAGTGTTGGAGTTAACTGTCTGTCTGTTTCATTTCAATCTCCTCTGCACCCGCTCTCAAACACAAATAATTGTCTGGTAGAAAGTGAGAAGGAGCCTCGATAGAGAGGTTGGGAAGGATTGAATGGGGAGAGGCAGAAACCCTCAACACATTTCAAAACGACACTGATTTCCACTTGAAGGAATAACTTCTCCACCCCAACACTATCCCGTCATTCTCGATAAGCCCATGCTGCCCGTGTTCTGTGATAAATTACACGCAAGTGAAAAGATTATTTTAAATAGTGGGGTTACATTTGCCACCCCCCAATCTGTAGGAACTGCTCCAGAGTCTATAGAATTTTGGAAGATGACCAGCAATGCATCCAATATTTCCAGCGCCGCTTCCTTTAATACTCTGGGATGTAGATTATCAGGCCCTGGGGCTTTGTCAGCCTTTAACCCCATTCATTCCCCCAGCACCATTTTCTTACTAATACTGATTTCCTTCAATTCAATTCCACACTCTCACTCAACCATTGGTTCCCTAACATTTCTGCCAGGTTATCTGTGCCTCTTTTGTGAAGACAGAACCAAAGTATATCTTCAATTCTTCTGCCATTTCTTTGCTCCCCATTATAATTTCCCCGGAGAGATGGAGAGAGGCAGAGTCACTGAGAGATAGGGATGAGAGAGTAATGCAGAGAGTAACAGTGAGATATTCAGGTGGGCAAGCAGCTCATAGTGGGGTACAACAAGGATCACTCCAAAGCCACAGATATTGCCTCATGTTGCCGCTGTCGCCATTTACCTTAAATCAGCATCCTCTGCTTCCCAAGCTTTCCCCCAATGTGCCGATTATCTCAAAGCCGATCCTCTCAGTCCCAGGACATCACTGCAGGAGTTCCTCAGGGTAAGTGTCCGAGGCCCCAACCATCTTCAGCTGCTCCATCACTGACCTTCCCTCCATAGGTGAGATGTTCGCTGATGATCGCACCATTCACAACTCCTCAGATTGTGAAATAGTCAATGCCGGAATACTGAGCAGGACAGGCAGCATCTGTGTAAAGAGAAGCAGATTCTGGGACTGGGGGACTGAGAGACAGGAAGATAGTGAAACACACACAAACTCACTGACAACAAACGCAGTGATGCACACACACACACACACACACACAGATACACGCACAGTCTCACACACAGACACACACACACAGATAGAGAACACTCCCACAGTCTCACTCACAATATCCTAATCCCCCTGGCATTAAGGGGCAATTTATCATGGCCAATCAACCTAACGCACGCATCTTTGGAGTGTGGGAGGAAATCGGAGCACACGGAGGAAACACACACAGACACGGGGAGAACGTGCAAACTCCACACAGACAGGCACCCGAGACCGGAATTGAACCCAGGTCCGTTGCACTGTGAGGCAGCAGAGCTAACCACTGTGCCACCCATGTTGTCCTTCATTGCAAGAGGATTGGAGTAGAAGAGCAAGGATGTCTTACTGCAGCTGGACAGAGCCTCGGTGAGACCACACCTGGAGTCTTGTGTCCAGTGTTCCTCTCCTTATCTGAGGAAGGATGTACTTGCCACAGAGGGAGAGCAGTGAATGTTCACCAGACTGATTCCTGGGATGGCAGCATTGATGTCTGAGGGGAGATTGGGTCGGCTGGGCCTGTATTCACTGGAATGGAGAAGAGTGAGCGGGGATCTAATTGAAAGGTATAAAATTCTGACAGTGCTGGACAGGCTGGATACAGGGATATTGTTTCCTCCGGCTGGGGGTGTCTGGAACAAGGGGTCACAGTCTCAGGATACGGGGGAGGCCATTTGGGACTGAGATGAGGGGAAACCTCTTCACTCAGAGGGTGGTGAACCTGTGGAATTCTCTCCCACAGAAAGCTGTGGAGACCAAGTCACTGAATATATTTAAGAAGGAAACAGATAGATTTCTAGACTCTGAAGGTGTCGAGGTGTATGGGGAGAGCGCTGGGGTATGGCATTGAGACAGAGGATCGGCCATGATAGTGTTGAATGGTGGGTCAGGCTCGAAGGGCTGAATGGCCTCTTCCTCCTCCTATTTTCTATGTTGACGTGACCGCCCCAAGTCTCTTTGGGCCTCCACTCTTTCCAGCAATTGGAGATAACTTTCTTCACTGTCCACTATGCCACCAATCTTGGTGTAGTCTGCAAACCTACTAACCATGCCCCCTATATTCTCATCCAAATCATTAATATAAATGACAAATAACAATGGGCCCAGCACTGATCACTGAGGCACACTGCTGATCACAGGCCCCCAGTTTGAAAAACAACCCTCTACAACCACCCTCTGGCTTCTGTCAAGAAGCCAATTTTGTATCCATTTAGATACCTCACCCTGGATCCCGTGAGATTTAACCTTATGCAACAACCTACCATGCGGTACCTTGTCAAAGGCCTTTCTAAAGTCCATGTAGACAACAGCAACTGCACTGCCCTCATCTACCTTCTTGGTTTCCCCTTCAAAAAACTCAATTAAATTTGTGGGACATGATTTTCCACTAACAAAGCCATGCTGACTGTCCCTAGTCTAATCAGTGCCTTAGGAGATTTAGTCATGGTAAATGCACGGGCTTATGGGGATAAGGTGGAGGGGACAGGATAGGGTGGAGGGGAGGGCCTGGGTAGGCTGTCCTTTCAGAGAGACAGTGCAGACTCGATGGGCGGAATGGCCTCCTTCTGCACTGCAGGGATTCTATGAGAGACCTTTGCATGGTCCTGCCCTGCCTGTTACAATTCCCAATGTGGGCGGGATGGGAAACTTCCACACTAAGTGTCAACTTAGCACGGCCAATCCACCTAACCTATTCATCTTTGGGCACTAAGTGGCAACGTAGCATGGTCAATTCACCAAATCTTCACATTTTTGGACACTAAGGGGCAATTTACCATGGGTAATCCACCTAACCTACTCATCATTGGACACCAGGGAACAACTTAACATGGCCAATCCACCCAACACGCACACCGTTGAATCTCAAGGGGCAATTCAGCATGGCCAATCCACCTAACATGCAGATATTTGGACATTAAGGGGCGATTTAGCATGGCCAATTCACCCAAGCTTCGCATTTTTGGACTCTTAAGGGCAATTTAGCATGGCAATCCACCTAACCTACACATCATCCTGTCTCTCTCTCTTTATATCTCTTTGTATGTTCGTGTGTGTCTCTCTATCTCTCTGACGCTCTCTGAATAGATCTGTGTGTGTGTCTCTGTCACTCACTCTCTTTCTGAATATATCTGTGCATCTGTTTTGCTGTCTCTCTCCCTTAGTCACTTACCCTCTCCCTCCCTCTGTCTCTCTACCTTCTCTCCTCACCCTCCATCACCCCCTCTCTCTGTATGTTGGTCTGTACATCTATATGTGTGTGTTAGTCTCTCTATGTATCTATCTGTCTTACTGTGTTTCCCTCTCTCCCTCTCCCTGTGTATTTGTGGGTGCCTGTCTGTGTGTCTTTCTATATATTTCTGAGTATCTGAGAATATCTGCCTCTGTATATATCGCAGCATATCTGTGTGTGTGTCTCCATATATCTATGTGTGTCTATGTATAGATGCTGGCACGGTGGCACAGTGGTTAGCACAATTACCACACACCGCCAGGGACCCAGGTTCGATTCCCGGCTTGGGTCACTGTCTGTGTGGAGTCTGCACGTTCTCCCCGTGTCTGCGTGGGTTTCCTCCGAGTGCTCTGGTTTCCTCCCACAGTCTGAAAGACGTGTTGGTTAGGGTGCATTGGCCATGCTACATCCTCCCTCAGTGTACCCGAACAGGCGACTAGGGGATTTTCACACTAACTTCATTGCATTGTTAATGTAAGCCTACTTGTGACACTAATAAATAAACTTTAGAGAAAAGAAACTTTCTATCTTTGATAGAGAGGTTAAGA
>NW_027590423.1:42500-55000 GCF_964213995.1 Mustelus asterias
TGTTCCCATCAAACACTCCCAGGAAAGACACAGCACAGAGTTCGATACAGAGTAAAGATCCCTCTCCACTGTCCCCATCCAACAAACCAAGGACAGATACAGCACGGGGTTAGATACAGAGTAAAGCTCCCTCTCCACTGTCCCCATCAAACACTCCCAGGACAGGTACAGCACGGGGTTAGATACAGATTAAAGCTCACTGTACACTGTCCCCATCAAACACTCCCAGAACAGATACAGCACGGGGTTAGATACAGAGTAAAGCTCCCTCTACACTGTCCCCATCAAAGAAAGCAAGGACAGATACAGCACGGGTTTAGATACAGAGTAAAGCTCCCTCGATACTGTCCCCATCAAACACTCCCAGGACAGAGACAGCATGGGTTAGATACAGAGTAAAGCTCCCTCTGCACTATCTGTACACTGTCCCCATCAAACACTCCCAGAACAGATACAGCAGGGGGTTAGATATGGAGTAAAGCTCCCTCTACAATATCCCCATCAGACAAACCAAGGACAGGGACAGCACGGGGTTAGATACAGAGTAAAGCTCCCTCGACACTGTCCCCATCAAACACTCCCAGGACAGATACAGCAAGTGGTTAGATACAGAGTAAAGCTCCCTCGACACTGTCCCCATCAAACACTCCCAGGACAGATACAGCAAGTGGTTAGATACAGAGTAAAGCTCCCTCGACACTGTCCCCATCAAACAGTCCCAGGACAGGTACAGCATGGGGTTAGATACAGAGTAAATCTCCCTCTACACTGTCCCCATCAAACTCGCCCAGCACAAGTATATGTTTGAGAGAGAGTGTATATGTGTGAGAGAGAGTGTGTGTGTGAGAGAGAGTGTGTGTGAGAGAGAGAGTGTGTGTGAGAGAGAGAGTGTGTGTGAGAGAGAGAGTGTGTGTGAGAGAGTGTGTGTGTGAGAGAGTGTGTGTGTGTGAGAGAGAGTGTGTGTGTGAGAGAGTGTGTGTGTGTGAGAGAGTGTGTGTGTGAGAGAGAGTATATGTTTGAGAGAGAGTGTATGTGTGTGAGAGAGTGAGTGTATGTGTGTGAGAGAGTGAGTTTATGTGTGTGAGAGACTGAGTGCATGTGTGTGAGTGTGTGTCAGTTGGAGAGAATGCATGGGTGAGAGTGTGTGAGCGTGAAAGTGTGTGTGAGCGTGAAAGTGTGTGTGAGAGAATGTGTGAGAGAGAAAGTGTGTGTGAGAGAGAGAAAGAGCATGTGTGTGAGTGAGAGAGTGCGTAAGAGATAGTGTATGTGTGTGTGAGAGACAGAGAGAGCATGTGTGTGTGTGTGTGTGTGTGTGTGTCTGAGAGTGTGTAAGGAGAGCGTGTGTGTGACCTGATCTTCCTCTACAGTCTATCAGTGACTGAAACACGGGATTAGATGCAAAGTAAAGCTCCCTCGACACTGTTCCCATCAAACACTCCCAGGAAAGTTACAGGTACAGCACAGAGTTCGATACAGAACTGTTTCTGTGTTTAAAAATGTACAAATTTAAAAACAAAAGCAGACAGGATTTGGTTAAAACTCACGGGATCCAGGGTGAGGTAGCCAAATGGATACAAAATAGGCTTGATGACAGAAGACAGAGGGTGGTTGTCGAGGGTTGTTTTTTTGGTCAAACTGGAGGCCTGTGACCAACGGGGTGCCTCAGGGATCGGTGCTGGGTCCACTGTTATTTGTCATTTATATTAATGATTTGGATGAGAATTTAGGAGGCATGGTTTGTAAGTTTGCAGTTGACACCAAGATTTGTGGCATAGTGGACAGTGAAGAAGGTTATCTAGGGTTGCAATGGGATCTTGATCAATTGGGCCAGTGGGCTGTTGAATGGCAGATGGAGTTTAATTTAGATAAATGCAAGGTGATGCATTTTGGTAGATTGAACAAACACAGGACTTACTCAGTTAATGGTAGGGTGTTGGTGAGAGTTACAGAACAAAGGGATCTCGGGATACAGATTGATAGCTCCTTGAAAGTGGAGTCACAGGTGGATAGAGTGGTGAAGAAGGCATTCCACATGCTTGGTTTCATTGGTCAAAACATTGAACACAGGAGTTGGACGTCTTGTTGGAGTTGTACAAGACATTGGTAAGACCACACTTGGAATGCTGTGTATTGTTCTGGTCACCCTTATAGAAAGGAGATTATTAAGTTCGAAAGTGTGCAGAAAAGAATGACTGGGATGCTATGGGGTCCTGATGGTTTGAGTTATAATGAGAGGCTGGATACTCTGGGACTTTTTTCCCTTGAGTTGGCTTAGTGGTGTTCTTACAGAGGTCTCTAAAATAATGAGGGCATGGATACAGCAGCTTTATCGAACCTTAGTTAGGCCGCACTTGGAATATAGTGTTCAATTCTGATCGACACACTACCAGAAAGACGTGGAGGCTTTGGAGAGGGTTCAGAAAAGATTTACCAGGATGTTTCCTAGGATGGAGGGCATTAGCTCTGAGGAGAGATTGGAGAAACTTGGTTTGTTCTCACTGGAACGACGGAGGTTGAGGGGCGACCTGATAGAATTCTACAAGATTATGAGGGGCATGGACAGAGTGGATAGTCAGAAGCTTTTTACCAGGGTGGAAGATTCAAAATCTAGGGGGCATAGGTTTAAGGTGTGAGGGGCAAGGTTTAAAGGAGATGTACAAGGCAAGTATTTTTACACAGAGGGTGGTGGGTGCCTGGAACTCGCTGCCGGGGGAGGTAGTGGAAGCAGATACGATAGTGAGTTTTACGGAACGTCTGGACAAATACATGAATAGGATGGGAATAGAGGGATATGGTCCCCGGAAGGGTAGGGGGTTTTAGTTCAGTCGGGCAGCATGGTTGGTGCAGGCTTGGAGGGCCGAAGGGCCTGTTCCTGTGCTGTAATTCTCTTTGTTCTTTGATAAGCTCGTCAACATCTTTTCCAAAAGGGAGGGGAGTCTAAAACTAGAAGACAGAGGTTTAAGGTGAGAGGGGAGAGGGTCCAGAGGGCAATTCTTTTCACACATAGGGTGGTGAGGGATTGGAACAAGCTGCCAGAGGTCGTAGTAGAAGCGGATACAATTTTATATTTTAAAAAGCATTTAGACAGTTATTCTGGTAAGATTGGTATGGAGGGATTTGGGCCAAACGCAAGGCATTTGATACGAGCTTAATGGTAAAAACTGGGTGGCAGGGAAAAGTTGGGCCAAAGGGCCCATTTGTATCTGAGCTCTGTTTTCTGCCCGGAAACCATTTCTCAATCCATCCCAGTATTTTCCAAATTTGTGGATGGGACACAGTAAATTGCCGATTCCTGTCCAAAGCTGTGTTGGTTCGGTGGATTAAGGTAAATGTGTGGGGTTACGGGGGATAGGGCTGGGTCAAGGGCCTTGGTAAGATACTGTGTCAGAGAGTCAGTACAGACTCGATGGGCTGAATGGCCTCCTTCTGCACTGCAGGGATTCTGTGACTCTACTATTAAGATCCCTTTGTCATTTGAAGCTTCCAGCTAAAATGCTGACAATGCTGCCTATTTCTGTGCACTTTGGCAAATGTTCTGTCTCATCACCGGGCGACACGGTGGCACAGTGGTTAGCACTGCTGACTCACAGCGCCAGGGATCTGGGTTCGATTCCCCGCCTCGAGTGACTGTCTGTGTGGAGTTTGCACGTTTGCTAAATTGCCCCTTCGTGTCAGGGGGATTCGGGCCTGGGTGGGATTATTGTCGGGGCAGGCTTGTTGGGCTGAATGGCCTCATTCTGCAGTGTAGGAATTCAATGGCTCTTGGATCTTAAATGGTTGATAAAGAGTGAAACTGAGACACAAACTGGGGCTTTGCAGCAGCAGACAGAATGGGAATCATTGCATCCTGCAGGGATTTTTATTACAGAATCAATTTCAGAAAATTTACAACTCAAAATTAACAACTGCAAAGTGTGGGTTTGCAAACTTGGAATGATTAGCCCAGGACTAAAGTTTAAAAGCTACAGATTGACATTCAGAAACAAGAGATGGCCTCACATCTTCAATTCTGTGATTGTCCCCCATCTCCTGCTCTGAATATTACAAAATCTCTGCCCCCTTCATGCGTCTGGAGACTTTGAAAGTTACGCAGACATTGGTAAAACTTTCCTTTATCTCAAGGCGTCTCCTGTGAAATACTCAACTTCTGCAAAGAGACACAATCTAATTGACACTTTCTGAATCTCCTTTCAAACAACCTCCCAACCCCACTGTGCAGGATGCAGGAATGTCACCTTTTGTCACATTCCCCAACACAATTGTTGACACGTTTTCGGGACAGGAAAAGTAGATTCAACTGACAGATTCTGAGCCCCAGGTTGAATCTTTAAGATGTAAAAATGAACTGAAACCCCAGGTCTCTCTGTTCCTGCAAGTATTTTAACATTGACCCATTGATTTTAAATTGCTTCTCCTGTGTGTAAAATACCATCTATCAACTTCAGGTTTGAACATTAATAAGTGACTGAGCATCAACTGTGAATTATAGAAGGTAGTTCCAAACTAATATCACACCTGGTGTGGCAAAGTGTTCCTGAATTTCACTCCGAAACGTCTAAAACCCGAAACATTGTCTAAAATCCAATGTCCCCCAAGTCCTGTCCCCATCAAACACTCCCAGGACAGGTACAGCACGGGGTTAGGTACAGAGTATAGCTCCCTCGACACTGTCCCCATTAAACACTCCCAGGACAAATACAGCACGGGATTCAATACAGAGTAAAGGTCCCTCGACACTGTCTCCATCAAACACTCGCAGGACAGGGACAGCACAGGGTAAGATACAGAGCAAAGCTCGCTCGACACTGTCCCCATAAAACACTTCCAGGAGAGATACAGCACGGGGATAGATACAGAGTAAAGCTCCCTCTACACTGTCCGCCATCAAACACACCCAGGACAGGTACAGCACGTGTTTAGATACAGAGTTAAGCTCCCTCTACACTGTCCCCATCAAACACTCCCAGGACAGGGACAGCACGGGGTTAGATACAGAGTAAAGCTCCCTCTAGACTGTCCCCATCAAACACTCCCAGGATAGGAACAGCACGGAATTAGATACAGAGTAAAGCTCCCTCTACAGTGTCCCCATCAAACACTCCCAGGACAGGTACAGCACGGGGTTAGATACAGAGTAAAGCTCCCTCTATACTGTCCCCATCAAACACTCCCAGGACAGGTACAGCACGGAATTAGATACAGAGTAAAGCTCCCTCTACACTGTCCCCATCAAACACTCCCAGGACAGGTACAGCACGTGGTTAGATACAGAGTTAAGCTCCCTCTACACTGTCCCCATCAAACACTCCCAGGACAGGTACAGCAAGGGTTTAGATACAGAGTGAAGCTCCCTACACACTGTCCCCATCAAACACTCCCAGGACAGGTACAGCAAGGGTTTAGATACAGAGTGAAGCTCCCGAGACACTGTCCCCATCAAACACTCCCAGGACAGGTACAACACGGGGTTAGATACAGAGTGAAGCTCCCGATACACTGTCACTATCAAATAATCGAATGACAGATACAGCATGGTGCTAGATTAAAGGAAAGGCTACCTCCACATTGTGCACATCAAACAGACCCAGGACAGGTACAGCACGGGGTTAGATACAGCTCAAATCTTCCTCTACATTTTGCCCCATCATTGTGTGTGTGTGTGTGTGTGTGTGTGTGTGTGTGAGAGAGAGAATGTGTGTGTGAGAGAGAGAGAGTGTGTGTGTGTGAGAGAGATTGTGTGTGAGAGAGAGAGAGTGTGTGCGTGTGTGAGAGAGAGAGTGTGTGAGAGAGATAGTGTGTGCGAGAGAGAGTGTGTGCGAGAGAGAGAGTGTGTGCGAGAGAGAGAGTGTGTGCGAGAGAGAGAGTGTGTGCGAGAGAGAGAGTGTGTGCGAGAGAGAGAGCGTGTGCGTGAGAGAGAGCATGTGCGTGAGAGAGAGTGTGTGTGTGTGAGAGAGAGAGAGTGTGTGTGTGAGAGAGAGTGTGTGTGAGGGAGATAGTGTGTGCGAGAGAGAGAGCGTGGGCGTGAGAGAGAGTGTGTGCGTGAGAGAGAGTGTGTGTGAGAGAGAGAGTGTGTGTGAGAGAGAGAGTGTGTGTGAGAGAGAGAGTGTGTGTGAGAGAGAGAGTGTGTGTGTGAGAGAGAGTGTGTGTGAGAGAGAGTGTGTGTGTGAGAGAGAGAGAGAGTGTGTGCGAGAGAGAGAGTGTGTGTGAGAGAGAGAGAGTGTGTGTGTGAGAGAGAGTGTGTGCGTGAGAGAGTGTGTGTGAGAGAGAGTGTGTGTGTGAGAGAGAGAGAGTGTGTGTGAGAGAGAGAGAGTGTGTGCGTGAGAGAGAGTGTGTGTGCGTGAGAGAGAGTGTATGTTTGAGAGAGTGTATGTGTGAGAGAGAGTGTGTGTGTGAGAGTGAGAGAGAGAGTGTGTGAGAGAGAGAGTGTGTGCGAGAGAGAGAGTGTGTGCGAGAGAGAGAGTGTGTGCGAGAGAGAGAGTGTGTGAGAGAGAGAGTGTGTGTGTGTGGGAGAGAGTATATGCTTGAGAGAGAGTCTATGTGTGAGAGAGAGAGTGTAGGTGTGTGAGAGAGTGAGTGTATGTGTGTGTGAGAGACTGAGTGCATGTGTGTGAGAGTGTGACAATGAGAGAGAATGCATGCGTGAGAGTGTGTGAGCGTGAAAGTTTGTGTGAGAGAATGTGCGTGAGAGAGAATGTGTGAGAGAGAGAAAGAGCATGTGTGTGAGTGAGAGAGTGCGTAAGAGATAGTGCATGTGTGTGTGAGAGACAGAGAGAGCATGTGTGTGTGTGTGTGTGTGTGTGTGTCTGAGAGTGTGTAAGGAGAGCATGTGTGTGACCTGATCTTCCTCGACAGTCTATCAGTAACTGAATCACGGGATTAGATGCAAAGTAAAGCTCCCTCGACACTGTTCCCATCCAACACTCCCAGGAAAGGTACAGGTACAGCACAAAGTTCGATACAGAGTAAAGCTCCCTCGACACTGTCCCCATCAAAGACACCCACGACAGATACAGCAAGTGGTTAGATATAGAGTAAAGCTCCCACGTCACTGTCCTCATCAAACACTTCCAGGACATATACAGCACAGGGTTAGATACAGATAAAGCTCCCTCTACACTATCCCCATCAAACACTCCCAGGACATGTACAGCACAGGGTTAGATACTGATAAAGCTCCCTCTACACTATCCCCATCAAACACTCCCAGGACATGAATAGCACGGGTTTAGGTACAGAGTGAAGCTCCCTCTACACTGTCCCCATCAAACACTCCCAGGAGAGGTACAGCACGGGGTTAGATACAGAGTGAAGCTCCCTATACACTGTCCCCATCAAACACTCCCAGGACAGGTACAGCACGGGGTTAGATACAGAGTGAAGCTCCCTATACACTGTCCCCATCAAACACTCCCAGGACAGGTACAGCACGGGGTGAGATACAGAGTGAAGCTCCCTATACACTGTCCCCATCAAATAATCCAAAGACAGATACAGCATAGTGCTAGATTAAAGGAAAAGCTGCCTCCACATTGTGCACATCAAACAGACCCAGGACAGGTACAGCACGGGGTTATATACAGCTCAAATCTTCCCCGACATTTTGCCCATCGTTTTATGTGTGTGTGTGAGAGAGAGAGAGTGTTTGTGTGAGAGAGTGTGTGTGCGAGAGAGAGAGAGAGTGTGTGAGAGAGTGTGTGCGAGAGAGAGAGTGTGTGCGTGAGAGAGAGTGTGTGTGAGAAAGAGTGTGTGTGTGAGAAAGAGTGTGTGTGAGAGAGAGAGTGTGTGTGAGAGAGAGTGTGTGTGTGAGAGAGAGTGTGTGTGAGAGAGAGAGAGTGTGTGTGAGAGAGAGAGTGTGTGCGAGAGAGAGTGTGTGTGTGTGAGAGAGAGAGAGAGAGAGAGTGTGTGAGAGAGAGTGTGTGTGTGAGGGAGAGTGTGTGTGAGTGGGAGAGAGAGAGTGTGTGTGTGTGAGAGAGAGTGTGTGTGAGAGAGAGTGAGTGTGAGAGAGTGTGTGTGTGAGAGAGACATAGAGTGTGTGTGAGAGAGAGAGACCGTGAGTGTGAGAGAGAGTGTGTGTGAGAGAGCGAGTGTGCGAGAGAGAGTGTGTGCGAGAGAGAGAGTGTGCGAGAGAGAGTGTGTGTGAGAGAGAGTGTGTGTGAGAGAGAGTGTGTGTGAGAGAGAGTGTGTGTGAGAGAGAGTGTGTGTGAGAGAGAGTGTGTGTGAGAGAGAGTGTGTGTGAGAGAGAGTGTGTGTGAGAGAGAGTGTGTGTGAGAGAGAGTGTGTGTGAGAAAGAGTGTGTGTGAGAAAGAGTGTGTGTGAGAAAGAGTGTGTGTGAGAGAGAGAGTGTGCGAGAGAGAGAGTGTGCGAGAGAGAGAGTGTGTGCGAGAGAGAGAGTGTGTGCGAGAGAGAGAGTGTGTGTGCGAGAGAGTGTGTGCGAGAGAGAGTGTGCGAGAGAGAGAGTGTGCGAGAGAGAGAGAGTGTGCGAGAGAGAGAGAGTGTGTGCGAGAGAGCGTGTGCGTGTGAGAGAGTGTGTGAGAGAGAGAGTGTGTGAGAGAGAGAGTGTGTGAGAGAGAGAGTGTGTGCGTGAGAGTGTGTGCGTGAGAGTGTATGTGTGAGAGAGAAAGTGTGTGTGTGAGAGAGAGTGTGTGTGTGAGAGAGAGTGCGTGTGTGAGAGAGAGAGTATATGTTTGAGAGAGAGCGTATGTTTGACAGAGAGAGTGTATGTGTGTGAGAGAGTGAGTGTATCTCTGTGTGTGTGAGAGACTGAGTGCATGTGTGTGAGAGTGTGTCAGTGAGAGAGAATGCATGGGTGAGAGTGTGTGAGTGTGAAAGTGTGTGTGAGAGAATGTGTGAGAGAGAAACTGTGTGTGAGAGAGAAAGCGTGTGTGACAGAGAGAAAGAGCATGTGTGTGAGTGAGAGAGTGTGTAAGAGATAGTGTATGTGTGTGTGAGAGACAGAGAGAGCATGTGTGTATGTGTGTGTGTGTGTGTCTGAGAGTGTGTAAGGAGAGTGTGTGTGTGACCTGATCTGCTTCTACAGTCTATCAGTAACTGAATCACGGGATTAGATGCAAAGTAAAGCTCCCTCGACACTGTTCCCATCAAACACTCCCAGGAAAGGTACAGGTACAGCACAGAGTTCGATACAGAGTAAAGCTCTCTCTACACTGTTCCCATCAAACACTCCCAGGAAAGACACAGCACAGAGTTCGATACAGAGTGAAGCTCTCTCTACACTGTTCCCATCAAACACACCCAGGACAGACACAGCACAGAGTTCAATACAGAGTAAAGCTCCCTCTACACTGTCCCCAGAGAGAGAGTGTGTGTGAGAGAGAGTGTGTCCCCCTCTCTCTCTCTCGCACACTCTCTCTCACACACACACTTTCTCACACACACACTTTCGCACACACACACTTTCGCACACACACACTTTCGCACACACACACTTTCGCACACACACACTTTCGCACACACACACTTTCGCACACACTCTCTCTCTCGCACACTCTCTCTCTCACACACACACACTCTCTCACACACACACACTCTCTCACACACACACACTCTCTCACACACACACACTCTCTCACACACACACTCTCTCTCACACACACACACTCTCTCACACACACACACTCTCTCACACACACACACTCTCTCACACACACACACTCTCTCACACACACACTCTCTCACACACACACTCTCTCACACTCTCAGACACACACACACACACGTGTCAGATAGTCAGTACAGACTCGATGGGCTGAATGGTCTCCTTCTGCACTGCAGGGATTCTGTGACTCTACTATTAAGATCCCTTTGTCATTTGAAGCTTCCAGCTAAAATGCTGACAATGCTGCCTATTTCTGTGCACTTTGGCAAACGTTCTGTCTCATCACCGGGCGACACGGTGGCACAGTGGTTAGCACTGCTGACTCACAGCGCCAGGGATCTGGGTTCGATTCCCCGCCTCGAATGACTGTCTGTGTGGAGTTTGCACGTTTGCTAAATTGCCTCTTAGTGTCAGGGGGACTCGGGCCTGGGTGGGATTATTGTCGGGGCAGGCTTGTTGGGCTGAATGGCCTCATTCTGCAGTGTAGGAATTCTCTGGCTCTTGGATCTTAAGTGGTTGATAAAGAGTGAAACTGAGACACAAACTGGGGCTTTGCAGCAGCAGACAGAATGGGAATCATTGCATCCTGCAGGGATTTTTATTACAGAATCAATTTCAGAAAATTTACAACTCAAAATTAACAACAGCAAAGTGTGGGATTGCAAACTTGGAATGATTAGCCTCGGACTAAAGTTTAAAAGCTACAGATTGACATTCAGAAACAAGAGATGGCCTCACATCTTCAATTCTGTGATTGTCCCCCATCTCCTGCTCTGAATATTACAAAATCTCTGCCCCCTTCATGCGTCTGGAGACTTTGAAAGTTACGCAGACATTGGTAAAACTTTCCTTTATCTCAAGGCATCTCCTGTGAAATACTCAACTTCTGCAAAGAGACACAATCTAATTGACACTTTCTGAATCTCCTTTCAAACAACCTCCCAACCCCACTGTGCAGGATGCAGGAATGTCACCTTTTGTCACATTCCCCAACACAATTGTTGACACCTTTTCGGGACAGGAAAAGTAGATTCAACTGACAGATTCTGAGCCCCAGGTTGAATCTTTAAGATGTAAAAATGAACTGAAACCCCAGGTCTCTCTGTTCCTGCAACTATTTTAACATTGACCCATTGATTTTAAATTGCTTCTCCTGTGTGTAAAATACCATCTATCAACTTCGGGTTTGAACATTAATAAGTGACTGAGCATCAACTGTGAATTATAGAAGGTAGTTCCAAACTAATATCACACCTGGTGTGGCAAAGTGTTCCTGAATTTCACTCCGAAAAGTCTAAAACCCTAAACATTGTCTAAAATCCAATGTCCCCCAAGTCCTGTCCCCATCAAACACTCCCAGGACAGGTACAGCACAGGGTTAGGTACAGAGTAAAGCTCCCTCGACACTGTCCCCATTAAACACTCCCAGGACAAATACAGCACGGGGTTCAATACAGAGTAAAGGTCCCTCGACACTGTCTGCATCAAACACTCACAGGACAGGGACAGCATGGGGTTAGATACAGTGTAAATCTCCCTCCACACTGTCCCCATCAAACACTCCCGGAACAGATACAGCACGGGGTGAGATACAGAGTAAATCTCCGTCTACACTGTCCCCATCAAACACTCCCAGGACAGATACAGCAAGTGGTTAGATATAGAGTAAAGCTCCCACTTCACTGTCCTCATCAAACACTCCCAGGACACATACAGCACAGGGTTAGATACAGATAAAGCTCCCTCTACACTATCCCCATCAAACACTCCCAGGACATGTACAGCACGGGTTTAGATACAGAGTGAAGCTCCCTCGACACTGTCCCCATCAAACACTCCCAGGACAGGTACAGCACGGGGTGAGATACAGAGTGAAGCTCCCTATACACTGTCCTCATCAAATAATCCAATGACAGATACAGCATGGTGCGAGATTAAAGGAAAAGCTGCCTCCACATTGTGCACATCAAAGAGACCCAGGACAGGTACAGCACGGGGTTAGAGACAGCTCAAATCTTTCTCTACATTTTGCCCATCATTGTGTGTGTGTGTGTGTGTGTGAGAGAGAGTGTGTGTGTGTGAGAGAGAGTGTGTGTGCGAGAGAGAGAGAGTGTGTGTGAGAGAGAGAATGTGTGTGTGAGAGAGAGAGAGTGTGTGTGTGTGAGAGAGAGTGTGTGTGTGCGAGAGAGAGAGAGTGTGTGAGAAAGTGTGTGTGTGTGAGAGAGAGTGTGTGTGAGAGAGAGTGTGTGCGAGAGAGTGTGCGTGCGTGTGAGAGTGTGTGTGTGAGAAAGAGTGTGTGTGTGAGAAAGAGTGTGTGTGTGAGAAAGAGTGTGTGTGTGTGTGAGAGAGAGAGTGTGTGTGTCTGTGAGAGAGAGTGTGTGTGTGAGAGAGAGTGTGTGTGAGAGAGAGTGTGTGTGTGAGAGAGAGTGTGTGTGAGAGAGAGTGTGTGTGAGAGAGAGAGAGAGAGTGTGTGTGAGAGAGAGAGAGAGTGTGTGAGAGAGAGAGAGTATATGTTTGCGAGAGAGTGTATGTGTGTGAGAGAGTGAGTGTATGTGTGTGAGAGAGTGTGTATCTGTGTGTGTGAGAGAGTGAGTGTATGTGTGTGAGAGAGTGAGTGTATCTGTGTGTGTGTGAGAGAGACTGAGTGCATGTGTGTGAGAGTGTGTCAGTGAGAGAGAATGCATGGGTGAGAGTGTGTGAGCGTGAAAGTGTGTGTGAGAGAATGTGTGTGAGAGAGAATGTGTGTGAGAGGGAAAGTGTGTGTGTGACAGAGAGAAAGAGCATGTGTGAGTGAGAGAGTGCGTAAGAGATAGTGCATGTGTGTGTGAGAGACAGAGAGAGCATGTGTGTGTGTGTGTGTATGTGTGTGTGTGTGTCTGAGAGT
>NW_027590423.1:60000-72500 GCF_964213995.1 Mustelus asterias
AGAGAGAGAGTGTGTGTGTGTGTGTGAGAGAGATTGTGTGTGAGAGAGAGAGAGAGTGTGTGTGTGTGTGTGCGAGAGAGTGTGTGCGAAAGTGTGTGTGTGTGTGAGAGAGTGTGTGTGTGTGAGATTGTGTGCGAGAGAGTGTGTGCGAAAGTGTGTGTGTGTGTGAGAGAGAGTGTGTGTGTGAGAGAGTGTGTGTGTGTGTGTGTGAGAGAGAGAGTGTGTGAGAGACATAGAGTGTGTGTGAGAGAGAGAGACCGTGTGTGTGAGAGAGAGAGTGTGTGTGTGAGAGAGCGAGTGTGTGTGTGTGAGAGTGTGTGTGTGTGTGTGTGTGAGAGTGTGTGTGCGAGAGAGAGTGTGTGCGAGAGAGAGAGTGTGTGCGAGAGAGAGAGCGACTGCGTGAGAGACAGTGTGTGTGTGAGAGAGAGAGTGTGTGAGAGAGAGAGTGTGTGCGAGAGAGAGTGTGTGCGAGAGAGAGTGTGTGCGAGAGAGAGTGTGTGCGAGAGAGAGTGTGTGCGAGAGAGAGTGTGTGCGAGAGAGAGTGTGTGCGAGAGAGAGTGTGTGCGAGAGAGAGTGTGTGCGAGAGAGAGTGTGTGTGAGAGAGAGTGTGTGTGAGAGAGAGTGTGTGTGTGAGAGAGAGAGTATATGTTCGAGAGAGAGTGTATGTGTGAGAGAGAGAGTGGATGTGTGAGAGAGAGAGTGTATGTGTGTGAGAGAGACTGAGTGCATGTGTGTGAGAGAGTGAGTGTATGTGTGTGAGAGAGAGAGTGTATGTGTGTGAGAGAGTGAGTGTATGTGTGTGTGAGAGTGTGTCAGTGAGAGAGAATGCATGGGTGAGAGTGTGTGAGCGTGAAAGTGTGTGTGAGAGAATGTGTGAGAGAGAAAGTGTGTGTGACAGAGAGAAAGAGCATGTGTGTGAGTGAGAGAGTGTGTAAGAGATAGTGTATGTGTGTGTGAGAGACAGAGGGAGCATGTGTGTATGTGAGAGAGATTGTGTGCGAGAGAGTGTGAGAAAGAGAGACAACGTGTGATGGAGACAGAGTGCGTCTGAGAGAGAGTGAGTGTGTGTGTGTCTGAGAGTGTGAGAGAGTGTGTGTGAGAGAGAGAGAGCGTGTGTGTGTGAGAGAGTGTGTGTGTGTGTGAGATTATGTGTGTGTCTAAGACTGTGTAAGAGAGAGTGTGTGTGTGTGAGCTGATCTTTTTCTACACCCTATCAGTAACTGCAACACTATATTCTGCACCCTTTCCTCTCCTTCTCCCCTGTGCACTCTATGTACGGAATGTTTTGTCTGTATAGCGCACAAGAAACAATACTTCTCACTGCATCCCAATACAAATCAATCAAATCAAATCAAATTAACACGGTGAAGTTTGGACCCTGTGGGGTGACAGTTGTCTGAATACAGATTCTATCTTATTGTAACATTCAGGTACCACGTGTACTGAGCTCACCAGCCTTCTGTCTGTATTGTGTGAATCCAGTCTTGAAATATCCACTAATGTTGCTAATTCTGCCAAGACAGAAACAGAAAGAGTGTTTGAATTCTCCGTGATTAGACCCCTGAACGATAAACAACATGGTGGATGAGAGGGAGAGGGAGAGAGAGAGAGGAAGAGATTGAGATGGAGCGATGCAGAGTAACAGAGAGATAGGGAGAGGGAGCAATGCAGAGTGTGTGTGTGTGAGAGAGAGAGAGTGTGTGTGAGAGAGAGAGAGTGTGTGAGAGAGATAGTGTGTGTGCGAGAGAGAGAGTGTGTGTGTGTGAGAGAGAGAGAGTGTGTGTGTGAGAGAGAGTGTGTGTGAGAGAGAGAGTGTGTGCGAGAGAGAGAGTGTGTGCGAGAGAGAGAGTGTGCGCAAGAGAGAGAGCGTGGGCGTGAGAGAGAGCGTGTGCGTGAGAGAGAGTGTGTGTGTGTGAGAGAGAGAGAGTGTGTGTGTGAGAGAGAGTGTGTGCGTGAGAGAGAGTGTGTGTGCGTGAGAGAGAGTGTGTGTTTGAGAGAGTGTATGTGTGAGAGAGAGTGTGTGTGTGTGAGAGAGAGAGAGAGTGTGTGAGAGAGAAAGTGTGTGCGAGAGAGAGAGTGTGTGTGTGCGTGAGAGTGCGTGTGTGTGGGAGAGAGTATATGCTTGAGAGAGAGTCTATGTGTGAGAGAGAGAGTGTATGTGTGAGAGAGAGAGTGTATGTGTGTGAGAGAGTGAGTGTATGTGTGTGAGAGAGTGAGTGTGTGTGTGTGTGAGAGACTGAGTGCATGTGTGTGAGAGTGTGACAATGAGAGAGAATGCATGCGTGAGTGTGTGTGAGCGTGAAAGTGTGTGTGAGAGAATGTGTGTGAGAGAGAATGTGTGTGAGAGAGAAAGTGTGTGTGAGAGAGAGAAAGAGCATGTGTGTGAGAGAGAGAGTGCGTAAGAGATAGTGCATGTGTGTGTGAGAGACAGAGAGAGCATGTGTGTGTGTGTGTGTCTGAGAGTGTGTAAGGAGAGCATGTGTGTGACCTGATCTTCCTCGACAGTCTATCAGTAACTGAATCACGGGATTAGATGCAAAGTAAAGCTCCCTCGACACTGTTCCCATCCAACACTCCCAGGAAAGGTACAGGTACAGCACGGGGTTAGATACAGAGTAAAGCATCCTCTACACTGTTCCCATCAAACACTCCCAGGACAGGTACAGCACGGGGTTAGATATAGATTAAAGCTCCCTCTACACTGTCCCCATCAAACAAACCAAGGACAGATACAGCACGGGGTTAGATACAGAGTAAAGCTCCCTCTGCACTGTCCCCAACAAACCCGCCCAGGACAGGTACAGCACGGGGTTAGATACAGAGTAAAGCTCCCTCTACACTGTCCCCATCAAACACTCCCAGGACAGGTACAGCACGGGGTTAGATACAGAGTAAAGCTCCCTTTTCACTGTCCCCATCAAACACTCCCAGGACAGATACAGCAAGTGGTTAGATATAGAGTAAAGCTCCCTCGACACTGTCCCCATCAAACAGTCCCAGGACAGGTACAACATGGGGTTAGATACAGGGTAAATCTCCCTCGACACTATCCCCATCAAACACTCCCGGAACAGATACAGCACGGGGTGAGATACAGAGTAAATTTCCCTCTACACTGTCCCCATCAAACTCGCCCAGCACAGGTACAGCACGGGATTAGATAGAGTAAAGCTCCCTCGACACTGTCCCCATCAAACACACCCACGACAGATACAGCAAGTGGTTAGATATAGAGTAAAGCTCCCACTTCCCTGTCCTCATCAAACACTCCCAGGACATATACAGCACAGGGTTAGATACAGATAAAGCTCCCTCTACACTATCCCCATCAAACACTCCCAGGACATGTACAGCACAGGGTTAGATACTGATAAAGCTCCCTCTACACTATCCCCATCAAACACTCCCAGGACATGAACAGCATGGGTTTAGATACAGAGTGAAGCTCCTTCTACACTGTCCCCATCAAACACTCCCAGGAGAGGTACAGCACGGGGTGAGATACAGAGTGAAGCTCCCTCGACACTGTCCCCATCAAACACTCCCAGGACAGGTACAGCACGGGGTGAGATACAGACTGAAGCTCCCTATACACTGTCCCCATCAAATAATCCAATGACAGATACAGCATAGTGCTAGATTAAAGGAAAAGCTGCCTCCACATTGTGCACATCAACCAGACCCAGGACAGGTACAGCACGGGGTTAGATACAGCTCAAATCTTCCTCTACATTTTGCCATCATTGTGTGTGTGTGTGTGTGTGTGTGTGTGAGAGAACGAGTGTGTGTGTGAGAGAGTGTGAGCGAGAGAGAGTGTGTGTGAGAGAGAGTGTGTGTGAGAGAGAGTGTGTGTGAGAGAGAGTGTGTGTGAGAGAGAGTGTGTGTGAGAGAGAGTGTGTGTGAGAGAGAGTGTGTGTGAGAGAGAGTGTGTGTGAGAGAGAGTGTGTGTGAGAGAGAGTGTGTGAGAGAGAGAGTGTGTGAGAGAGAGTGTGTGTGAGAGAGAGTGTGCGTGTGAGAGAGAGTGTGTGTGTGAGAGAGAGTGTGTGTGAGAGAGAGTGTGTGTGAGAGAGAGAGTGTGTGAGAGAGAGTGTGTGTGAGAGAGAGTGTGTGTGAGAGAGTGTGTGTGAGAGAGAGTGTGTGTGAGAGAGAGTGTGTGTGAGAGAGAGTGTGTGTGAGAGAGAGTGTGTGTGAGAGAGAGTGTGTGTGAGAGAGAGTGTGTGTGAGAGAGAGTGTGTGTGAGAGAGAGTGTGTGTGAGAGAGAGTGTGTGTGAGAGAGAGTGTGTGTGAGAGAGAGTGTGTGTGAGAGAGAGTGTGTGTGAGAGAGAGTGTGTGTGAGAGAGAGTGTGTGTGAGAGAGAGTGTGTGTGAGAGAGAGTGTGTGTGAGAGAGAGTGTGTGTGAGAGAGAGTGTGTGAGAGAGAGTGTGTGTGAGAGAGAGTGTGTGTGAGAGAGAGTGTGTGTGAGAGAGAGTGTGTGTGAGAGAGAGTGTGTGTGAGAGAGAGTGTGTGTGAGAGAGAGTGTGTGTGTGAGAGAGTGTGTGTGTGAGAGAGTGTGTGAGAGAGAGTGTGTGTGAGAAAGAGTGTGTGTGAGAGAGAGTGTGTGTGAGAGAGAGTGTGTGTGAGAGAGAGTGTGTGTGAGAAAGAGTGTGTGTGAGAAAGAGTGTGTGTGAGAAAGAGTGTGTGTGAGAAAGAGTGTGTGTGAGAAAGAGTGTGTGTGAGAAAGAGTGTGTGTGAGAAAGAGTGTGTGTGAGAAAGAGTGTGTGTGAGAAAGAGTGTGTGTGAGAAAGAGTGTGTGTGTGTGAGACAGAGAGTGTGTGTGAGAGAGAGAGAGTGTGTGCGAGAGAGAGTGTGCGAGAGAGAGAGTGTGTGCGAGAGAGTGTGCGAGAGAGAGAGTGTGCGAGAGAGAGAGTGTGCGTGAGAGAGAGTGTGCGTGAGAGAGAGTGTGTGTGAGAGAGTGTGTGGGAGAGAGTGCGTGTGTGAGAGAGAGAGTATATGTTTGAGAGAGAGCGTATGTTTGACAGAGAGAGTGTATGTGTGTGAGAGAGTGAATGTATCTGTGTGTGTGTGTGAGAGACTGAGTGCATGTGTGTGAGAGTGTGTCAGTGAGAGAGAATGCATGGGTGAGAGTGTGTGAGCGTGAAAGTGTGTGTGAGAGAATGTGTGAGAGAGAAACTGTGTGTGAGAGAGAAAGCGTGTGTGACAGAGAGAAAGAGCATGTGTGTGAGTGAGAGAGTGCGTAAGAGATAGTGTATGTGTGTGTGAGAGACAGAGAGAGCATGTGTGTATGTGTGTGTGTGTGTGTCTGAGAGTGTGTAAGGAGAGTGTGTGTGTGACCTGATCTTCCTCGACAGTCTATCAGTCACTGAATCACGGGATTAGATGCAAAGTAAAGCTCCCTCGACACTGTTCCCATCAAACACTCCCAGGAAAGGTACAGGTACAGCACAGAGTTCGATACAGAGTAAAGCTCTCTCTACACTGTTCCCATCAAACACTCCCAGGACAGACACAGCACAGAGTTCGATACAGAGTAAAGCTCTCTCTACACTGTTCCCATCAAACACTCCCAGGACAGGGACAGCACGGGGTTAGATACAGAGTAAAGCTCCCTCTACACTGTCCCCATCAAACACTCCCAGGACAGGTACAGCACGGGGTTAGATACAGAGTAAAGCTCCCTCTACACTATCCCCATCAAACACTCCCAGGACATGTACAGCACGGGTTTAGATACAGAGTGAAGCTCCCTCGACACTGTCCCCATCAAACACTCCCAGGACAGGTACAGCATGGGGTAAGATACAGAGTGAAGCTCCCAATACATTGTCCCCATCAAATAATCCAATGACAGATACAGCATGGTGCTAGATTAAAGGAAAAGCTGCCTCCACATTGTGCACATCAAACACACCCAGGACAGGTACAGCACGGGGTTAGATACAGCTCAAATCTTCCTCTACATTTTGCCCATCATTGTGTGTGTGTGTGTGTGTGAGAGAATGTGTGTGTGTGAGAGAGAGTGTGTGTGTGTGTATATGAGAGAATGTGTGTGTGAGAGAGAGAGTGTGTGTGAGAGAGAGAGTGTGTGTGTGTGAGAGAGTGTGTGTGTGAGAGAGAGAGAGTGTGTGTGTGTGAGAGAATATGTGTGTGAGAGAGAGAGTGTGTGTATGTGTGAGAGAGAGTGTGTGTGCGAGAGACAGAGTGTGTGTGAGAGACAGAGTGTGTGTGAGAGACAGAGTGTGTGTGAGAGACAGAGTGTGTGTGAGAGAGACTGTGTGTGTGAGAGAGTGTGTGTGTGTGTGTGAGAGAGAGTGTGTGTGCGTGAGAGAGAGAGACAGTGTGTGTGTGAGAGAGTGTGTGCGCGTGTGTGAGAGAGAGTGTGTGAGAGAGTGTGTGTGCGAGAGAGAGAGACCGTGTGTGTGAGAGAGAGAGAGAGTGTGTGTGTGAGAGAGAGAGAGTGTGTGTGCGAGAGAGAGAGACCGTGTGTGTGAGAGAGACATAGAGTGTGTGTGTGAGAGAGAGAGACCGTGTGTGTGAGAGAGAGAGAGAGTGTGTGTGAGAGGGAGTGTGTGTGTGTGTGTGAGAGAGTGTGTGTGAGAGAGTGTGTGTGCGAGAGAGAGAGTGTGTGCGAGAGGGAGAGTGTGTGCGAGAGGGAGAGTGTGTGCGAGAGGGAGAGTGTGTGCGAGAGGGAGAGTGTGTGCGAGAGGGAGAGTGTGCGCGAGAGGGAGAGTGTGCGCGAGAGGGAGAGTGTGCGCGAGAGGGAGAGTGTGCGCGAGAGGGAGAGTGTGCGCGAGAGGGAGAGTGTGCGCGAGAGGGAGAGTGTGCGCGAGAGGGAGAGTGTGCGCGAGAGGGAGAGTGTGCGCGAGAGGGAGAGTGTGCGCGAGAGGGAGAGTGTGCGCGAGAGGGAGAGTGTGCGCGAGAGGGAGAGTGTGTGCGAGAGGGAGAGTGTGTGCGAGAGGGAGAGCGTGTGCGTGAGAGAGAGCGTGTGCGTGAGAGAGAGTGTGTGTGTGTGAGAGAGAGAGAGTGTGTGTGTGAGAGAGAGTGTGTGTGAGGGAGATAGTGTGTGCGAGAGAGAGAGCGTGGGCGTGAGAGAGAGTGTGTGCGTGAGAGAGAGTGTGTGTGAGAGAGAGAGTGTGTGTGAGAGAGAGAGTGTGTGTGAGAGAGAGAGTGTGTGTGAGAGAGAGAGTGTGTGTGTGAGAGAGAGTGTGTGTGAGAGAGAGTGTGTGTGTGAGAGAGAGAGAGAGTGTGTGCGAGAGAGAGAGTGTGTGTGAGAGAGAGAGAGTGTGTGTGTGAGAGAGAGTGTGTGCGTGAGAGAGTGTGTGTGAGAGAGAGTGTGTGTGTGAGAGAGAGAGAGTGTGTGTGAGAGAGAGAGAGTGTGTGCGTGAGAGAGAGTGTGTGTGCGTGAGAGAGAGTGTATGTTTGAGAGAGTGTATGTGTGAGAGAGAGTGTGTGTGTGAGAGTGAGAGAGAGAGTGTGTGAGAGAGAGAGTGTGTGCGAGAGAGAGAGTGTGTGCGAGAGAGAGAGTGTGTGCGAGAGAGAGAGTGTGTGAGAGAGAGAGTGTGTGTGTGTGGGAGAGAGTATATGCTTGAGAGAGAGTCTATGTGTGAGAGAGAGAGTGTAGGTGTGTGAGAGAGTGAGTGTATGTGTGTGTGAGAGACTGAGTGCATGTGTGTGAGAGTGTGACAATGAGAGAGAATGCATGCGTGAGAGTGTGTGAGCGTGAAAGTTTGTGTGAGAGAATGTGCGTGAGAGAGAATGTGTGAGAGAGAGAAAGAGCATGTGTGTGAGTGAGAGAGTGCGTAAGAGATAGTGCATGTGTGTGTGAGAGACAGAGAGAGCATGTGTGTGTGTGTGTGTGTGTGTGTGTCTGAGAGTGTGTAAGGAGAGCATGTGTGTGACCTGATCTTCCTCGACAGTCTATCAGTAACTGAAACACGGGATTAGATGCAAAGTAAAGCTCCCTCGACACTGTTCCCATCCAACACTCCCAGGAAAGGTACAGGTACAGCACAAAGTTCGATACAGAGTAAAGCTCCCTCGACACTGTCCCCATCAAAGACACCCACGACAGATACAGCAAGTGGTTAGATATAGAGTAAAGCTCCCACGTCACTGTCCTCATCAAACACTTCCAGGACATATACAGCACAGGGTTAGATACAGATAAAGCTCCCTCTACACTATCCCCATCAAACACTCCCAGGACATGTACAGCACAGGGTTAGATACTGATAAAGCTCCCTCTACACTATCCCCATCAAACACTCCCAGGACATGAATAGCACGGGTTTAGGTACAGAGTGAAGCTCCCTCTACACTGTCCCCATCAAACACTCCCAGGAGAGGTACAGCACGGGGTTAGATACAGAGTGAAGCTCCCTATACACTGTCCCCATCAAACACTCCCAGGACAGGTACAGCACGGGGTTAGATACAGAGTGAAGCTCCCTATACACTGTCCCCATCAAACACTCCCAGGACAGGTACAGCACGGGGTGAGATACAGAGTGAAGCTCCCTATACACTGTCCCCATCAAATAATCCAAAGACAGATACAGCATAGTGCTAGATTAAAGGAAAAGCTGCCTCCACATTGTGCACATCAAACAGACCCAGGACAGGTACAGCACGGGGTTATATACAGCTCAAATCTTCCCCGACATTTTGCCCATCGTTTTATGTGTGTGTGTGTGTGAGAGAGAGAGAGTGTTTGTGTGAGAGAGTGTGTGTGCGAGAGAGAGAGAGAGTGTGTGAGAGAGTGTGTGCGAGAGAGAGAGTGTGTGCGTGAGAGAGAGTGTGTGTGAGAAAGAGTGTGTGTGTGAGAAAGAGTGTGTGTGAGAGAGAGAGTGTGTGTGAGAGAGAGTGTGTGTGTGAGAGAGAGTGTGTGTGAGAGAGAGAGAGTGTGTGTGAGAGAGAGAGTGTGTGCGAGAGAGAGTGTGTGTGTGTGAGAGAGAGAGAGAGAGAGAGTGTGTGAGAGAGAGTGTGTGTGTGAGGGAGAGTGTGTGTGAGTGGGAGAGAGAGAGTGTGTGTGTGTGAGAGAGAGTGTGTGTGAGAGAGAGTGAGTGTGAGAGAGTGTGTGTGTGAGAGAGACATAGAGTGTGTGTGAGAGAGAGAGACCGTGAGTGTGAGAGAGAGTGTGTGTGAGAGAGCGAGTGTGCGAGAGAGAGTGTGTGCGAGAGAGAGAGTGTGCGAGAGAGAGTGTGTGTGAGAGAGAGTGTGTGTGAGAGAGAGTGTGTGTGAGAGAGAGTGTGTGTGAGAGAGAGTGTGTGTGAGAGAGAGTGTGTGTGAGAGAGAGTGTGTGTGAGAGAGAGTGTGTGTGAGAGAGAGTGTGTGTGAGAGAGAGTGTGTGTGAGAAAGAGTGTGTGTGAGAAAGAGTGTGTGTGAGAAAGAGTGTGTGTGAGAGAGAGAGTGTGCGAGAGAGAGAGTGTGCGAGAGAGAGAGTGTGTGCGAGAGAGAGAGTGTGTGCGAGAGAGAGAGTGTGTGTGCGAGAGAGTGTGTGCGAGAGAGAGTGTGCGAGAGAGAGAGTGTGCGAGAGAGAGAGAGTGTGCGAGAGAGAGAGAGTGTGTGCGAGAGAGCGTGTGCGTGTGAGAGAGTGTGTGAGAGAGAGAGTGTGTGAGAGAGAGAGTGTGTGAGAGAGAGAGTGTGTGCGTGAGAGTGTGTGCGTGAGAGTGTATGTGTGAGAGAGAAAGTGTGTGTGTGAGAGAGAGTGTGTGTGTGAGAGAGAGTGCGTGTGTGAGAGAGAGAGTATATGTTTGAGAGAGAGCGTATGTTTGACAGAGAGAGTGTATGTGTGTGAGAGAGTGAGTGTATCTCTGTGTGTGTGAGAGACTGAGTGCATGTGTGTGAGAGTGTGTCAGTGAGAGAGAATGCATGGGTGAGAGTGTGTGAGTGTGAAAGTGTGTGTGAGAGAATGTGTGAGAGAGAAACTGTGTGTGAGAGAGAAAGCGTGTGTGACAGAGAGAAAGAGCATGTGTGTGAGTGAGAGAGTGTGTAAGAGATAGTGTATGTGTGTGTGAGAGACAGAGAGAGCATGTGTGTGTGTGTGTGTGTGTGTCTGAGAGTGTGTAAGGAGAGTGTGTGTGTGACCTGATCTGCTTCTACAGTCTATCAGTAACTGAATCACGGGATTAGATGCAAAGTAAAGCTCCCTCGACACTGTTCCCATCAAACACTCCCAGGAAAGGTACAGGTACAGCACAGAGTTCGATACAGAGTAAAGCTCTCTCTACACTGTTCCCATCAAACACTCCCAGGAAAGACACAGCACAGAGTTCGATACAGAGTGAAGCTCTCTCTACACTGTTCCCATCAAACACACCCAGGACAGACACAGCACAGAGTTCAATACAGAGTAAAGCTCCCTCTACACTGTCCCCAGAGAGAGAGTGTGTGTGAGAGAGAGTGTGTCCCCCTCTCTCTCTCTCGCACACTCTCTCTCACACACACACTTTCTCACACACACACTTTCGCACACACACACTTTCGCACACACACACTTTCGCACACACACACTTTCGCACACACACACTTTCGCACACACTCTCTCTCTCGCACACTCTCTCTCTCACACACACACACTCTCTCACACACACACACTCTCTCACACACACACACTCTCTCACACACACACACTCTCTCACACACACACACTCTCTCACACACACACTCTCTCTCACACACACACACTCTCTCACACACACACACTCTCTCACACACACACTCTCTCACACACACACTCTCTCACACTCTCAGACACACACACACACACGTGTCAGATAGTCAGTACAGACTCGATGGGCTGAATGGTCTCCTTCTGCACTGCAGGGATTCTGTGACTCTACTATTAAGATCCCTTTGTCATTTGAAGCTTCCAGCTAAAATGCTGACAATGCTGCCTATTTCTGTGCACTTTGGCAAACGTTCTGTCTCATCACCGGGCGACACGGTGGCACAGTGGTTAGCACTGCTGACTCACAGCGCCAGGGATCTGGGTTCGATTCCCCGCCTCGAATGACTGTCTGTGTGGAGTTTGCACGTTTGCTAAATTGCCTCTTAGTGTCAGGGGGACTCGGGCCTGGGTGGGATTATTGTCGGGGCAGGCTTGTTGGGCTGAATGGCCTCATTCTGCAGTGTAGGAATTCTCTGGCTCTTGGATCTTAAGTGGTTGATAAAGAGTGAAACTGAGACACAAACTGGGGCTTTGCAGCAGCAGACAGAATGGGAATCATTGCATCCTGCAGGGATTTTTATTACAGAATCAATTTCAGAAAATTTACAACTCAAAATTAACAACAGCAAAGTGTGGGATTGCAAACTTGGAATGATTAGCCTCGGACTAAAGTTTAAAAGCTACAGATTGACATTCAGAAACAAGAGATGGCCTCACATCTTCAATTCTGTGATTGTCCCCCATCTCCTGCTCTGAATATTACAAAATCTCTGCCCCCTTCATGCGTCTGGAGACTTTGAAAGTTACGCAGACATTGGTAAAACTTTCCTTTATCTCAAGGCATCTCCTGTGAAATACTCAACTTCTGCAAAGAGACACAATCTAATTGACACTTTCTGAATCTCCTTTCAAACAACCTCCCAACCCCACTGTGCAGGATGCAGGAATGTCACCTTTTGTCACATTCCCCAACACAATTGTTGACACCTTTTCGGGACAGGAAAAGTAGATTCAACTGACAGATTCTGAGCCCCAGGTTGAATCTTTAAGATGTAAAAATGAACTGAAACCCCAGGTCTCTCTGTTCCTGCAACTATTTTAACATTGACCCATTGATTTTAAATTGCTTCTCCTGTGTGTAAAATACCATCTATCAACTTCGGGTTTGAACATTAATAAGTGACTGAGCATCAACTGTGAATTATAGAAGGTAGTTCCAAACTAATATCACACCTGGTGTGGCAAAGTGTTCCTGAATTTCACTCCGAAAAGTCTAAAACCCTAAACATTGTCTAAAATCCAATGTCCCCCAAGTCCTGTCCCCATCAAACACTCCCAGGACAGGTACAGCACAGGGTTAGGTACAGAGTAAAGCTCCCTCGACACTGTCCCCATTAAACACTCCCAGGACAAATACAGCACGGGGTTCAATACAGAGTAAAGGTCCCTCGACACTGTCTGCATCAAACACTCACAGGACAGGGACAGCATGGGGTTAGATACAGTGTAAATCTCCCTCCACACTGTCCCCATCAAACACTCCCGGAACAGATACAGCACGGGGTGAGATACAGAGTAAATCTCCGTCTACACTGTCCCCATCAAACACTCCCAGGACAGATACAGCAAGTGGTTAGATATAGAGTAAAGCTCCCACTTCACTGTCCTCATCAAACACTCCCAGGACACATACAGCACAGGGTTAGATACAGATAAAGCTCCCTCTACACTATCCCCATCAAACACTCCCAGGACATGTACAGCACGGGTTTAGATACAGAGTGAAGCTCCCTCGACACTGTCCCCATCAAACACTCCCAGGACAGGTACAGCA